>NW_010162118.1:15390-50665 GCF_000695765.1 Mesitornis unicolor | reverse complement strand
TAGATAGATAGATAGATAGATAGATATATATTTACTCCATATTTACTCCATGCTTTTACTAGTTCCCCCAAAATCAAGACTTTTCCACTTCTAATACTAATTATCTTTGTCTTTCAGCCTCCACTCCCCACATATGGCCAGGATAGAAGGAGAATGGTCACCGACAACACAGAGAAATTCCCTGCAAGATTAATACATCCAGAGGAGCATACAGAGCTGTGCAGTTCACTGTACAGAAGATACAAACATCTGAAGAGCTCTCTAAACTCTGCTAATTATACTGCCTGTGTCTCCGGTAATTGCAGTGGAGGATGAGACACTTACTGTAGCTGAATCTTCCCCCATGATGTATCCTTTCATAGGGTGCAGCTGTTCAAATCAAAGAAGGGTTAGCACTTATAAAGTGTGATTTTAAAAATTAATAAATTATTAGATATGGGCAAAATGTTGTCAGATAACAGAAATCGCCAGCCAACTAAATGCAAAAATTCTGTCCCAAAATTTAGCTTCTGTCAACCAGAACCTGCAGTCAGTAGGAAAGTTTAAAAGTAATTCTTTCTGAAGAAAAATAACTTTATAATAAGAATTACAAAGCAAAAGATGTGCTCTCAGAAACAATGTCCTCATGCTTAGTAACATAAAACTTTTTAGTTTGTCTTCCGGCATGCACTTTCTATTAAGTATGTGTTGTGTGTACTACAGTACTAAGCTTTCCATATGGGCTTAAATCAAATCTCAGTTTGTTATTGATACACCTCGCATGAACAGACACTCCCTAAAGAGTAATGACCCCACGCAGCACTTACACTGGCATAATTTTCACCAGTGAAATGAGCACAGTAGTACTAAAAGGCCTCAGAGCTCTTTCTAAATAATTTTCTGCTTCTTTTCTTTGTACATCTTTTCCAAATTAGTACAATGAATCTGAATACTTCAACACCATCTTTCATACTCTTCCTTAGCAGGAGAGCTCATAGGGTTTTTTTCTGAATTATACCAGCCAATTCTAGCTGTCTCAATGAAAAGTTGCCAGGTCCAAGCCCTGAGCAGCAATCTGTGTTAGTTCTCCTGCTGCCCTCTGAGCCTCCCAAAGAGAGTGGCCATATCCAAACCTTGTGGTGGAAAGAGCTCCTGGCCTGGGATGATTCTCAGAAATTACTGGGGACAACCCTACCTAGTCTCAGGTCAAAGTGCGATCACTCAAAAGTTGATGATCATATTCCTGTTTGAGGGAATCTTCTTGCTCAATGTCCAAATTACTACAATACACCCAAGTTTAGCTTATTTCTGTGATTGAAACAGAGTGGACTTCCAGAATGTGGTTCCTTGCATCCCAAGGTGCATCTAGATGTGATTAGGTGTGCTTGACAGACAAAAATTAATTGTATCTGAACACAGAAAATTAAACAGGAGTAATTTAACTTCATGTAAAAAGGATGTATTTCAAAGACACCTACACTTTATTGCAATCTCCTGTATGTTGCACAGGGTCCATTGCATTTCTGTGTCCTTTTTACAGGAGCACACATACGGACAGTACAGGAAAAATCACATCCACAGTGAACTTCCTGGAACAGTAATATGCATCTGTAGTTTTTAAATATCCAACATAATCCATAGGACAATACACATTAGAGAACCACAAGCTTCTGCCAATCCCTTTCTGTAGGGATGTAACTTAGTTTTAACGTTTTCCTGGCATCTAGCCTGTTTTCAAGGCAGTGTATTCTTCTAGAGAATTTATTTTCCCTCCACTGTTTATTCAAACTTGCAATGTACTATGAAAGCATTATGGCAGCTACTGCAACTGAATTATGGCCATATAACATCTGAGTGTTGGAAATATATCCCTAAACTAGCAGGCAGAGTGAGAGATGAATAGTGTTTCTCTTAATCCTAGGGGAACAAAAGTGAAACACAGCATTCACAGCGTGATGCTCGATGCATTCCTCAGTTCAGATTTCGGATGGGAAGTCTTTTTCCTAGTGGAGGAGGTGGAACTATAAGAGAAACAATAAAAAATTGATATTTACAGAATGAGACAGAAGTCAGCTTTGCAATGATGTCGACTGAAGTTCTGCCATAGCTGCATTTGATTTTAATAACAAGACATGGTAAATTTGATACTGGTTTTGATACAGAAATTTAGCAGAATTAGAGTAATAGAATCACAGAATGGTTTGGGTTGGAAGGGACCTTAAAGCTCATCCAGTCCAACCCCTGCCATGGGCAGGGACACCTGCCACGAGCCCATGTTGCCCAAAGCCCTGTCCAACCTGGCCTTGAACACTGCCAGGGAGAGGGCACCCACAGCTTCTCTGGGCAACCTGGGCCAGTGTCTCACCACCCACAGTAAAGAATTTCTTCCTAATATCCAGTTTAAATCTTCCTCCTTTCAGTTTAAAATCATTCCCCCTTGTTCTGTTGCTACCTGCCCTTGTAAAAAGTCCCTACTCAGCTTTCCTATAGGACCCCTTCAGGAACTGGAAGTCTGCAATTCACCATTCACAAAATCACAGCCAAACTGTAGCTAGTTTTACTATGGACAGGCCACCTGAGAGGTTCAGAGTAGCAACATAAGGACCCAAACACCCAAAACTGCTTCTCTACCCAAACTGCAGAATAAGGAAAGGTTTTAAATGAGCATGCACCTTCTCCCCACACTGATTCAGCCACATCCCACAGGAAACTCAACTCTCCTCCCTAAATGATTTTCAATAGACAGAGGAAAGCAAAATTGCAACCCACTTGCAATGTTTTATTTCTCATGAATTGTGTCATACAACAGGCAATAGGAGGGAATTTGAATTCCCGAGCACCACCAGCTCTGGTTACTCCAGAGCTGAACCTGTGCAATAAAAAAGGGGCATTAGGTAGATCACCGTTAGATTTATTCTCAAGAGTCTGTCACCTGTTATGAAGACAAATTTCATTATCCTGATAGCTCCTGGATCATAATTTAACTTAACTGAACATGCATCGTTCAATTATATCTATGAACTAGAATGGTTTATTCCATCTCTAACTGTTCTTCCGCTGGGGAGCAGTTTCATCTCTGTTTTTCTGCTATCTTAAGAGGGCAAAATACTAACTGTCACTAAGTGGACAGAGGTGTTATTCCAGTTTTTATTTTGTTTTAATTCTGTCAATACAGTTGCCTGGTTTGCCACAATTTATTGCTATCACCGAAGCTTTTATAATAAGTCATGATCACAATGTATTGATAACACAATCACGTATTATGACAAAGTAACGTGAATTTTCTTCTTAATTTTGTTTTGCATTTTAAGAATATTCCACTTTCCTTTGCACAATGCTATTATTACTGCTTTACAGATATTCCCTTTGCTTCAAAAGAAAACTACAAGAAACATCAGTACTTTCTACATAAAATCCTAGAATCATGTCTTTTGTTTTTAATATAACAGCGTTAGTGGGTGTTTTTCAGTCCAAAGTATAAAACTGTTCTCCTTTAGAAACGTTCGAAAGTGGCTTGGAGCTTTGCTTACTCCTCCACAGTACAAATATGGGACAGACCTCACAGGACAGCAAGCGATCTCATGAAGCCTTAGCTTTAATTTCATAAAATGTTTTAAAAGAAATGAGCATAAACAATATTTGCTTTTTTGTATCATAACCAAAACCATACTGCTAAACAATCATATCCTGTTTAGCCTATAATGACATCAGAAATATATGTTTATCATCTGCTCTGGACAACACAGCATGATTTTGGCCCAAGGCAAAGTGGAACTGAAATCATTTACAGTTGTCCAAACCAAGATAACCACACATTTCTGAGGTAATTGATACCTAAAAGGAACGCTGCCTTTAGATCGCAGTTCATGATTTAAGTACAGTAATTCCTTGAAGAACGCCGTTAGAATTTTTCAAGTGTCTACTGGATTTCCTCCAAAACTTAGCATGGATTAAACAACCTACTGCACAAAGAAAATCTGATGCACGAGGTTAGCCCATCCGCTGACAACTCTTCCTTTAGGAACAGATCACATTTCCTACTATCTTTGATTCCTTCCAACCCACCTCAAAGCGACAACAAAATCCCAAACAAATCAAAGCCAAAAATATGTTAAACACTCTGAATAGCATGTCTCAAACAATCCTCCATGTTTTGTCAATAGTTTTAAAAACCAATGAAAAAATACATGGTAATGACTTCATACCTGTATATAATTCATGGATCTATTCTGACGTAAGTAGAACTTGATTTTTCTTCTTTTTTTTAACATGAAAACAGATCAAGAGCTCACAAAATGTAATAAAGCAGAGCAACAGAGAGAAGAATTACTTTAAAAAAAAAATATATATATATATACACACACACATACTACAGTTCATGAATCATACTCTAGTGCGAAAAAAACAAAACATGTAGTCAGATGAAAGATAAATATTTGATTACAGGAACACATTCCTTGACAGACAAACATTGGTCCTTGTCTAGGACAGGGAATTTCATGTTTCTTATAACTTGTGTAGTTTTCTAGACCAAAAAAAAAATCCATTGGAATGACAGAAAATAACATAAAGTCAAGCACAAACCCCATTCATTCAGAACAGTGCTGTTATGTACTTTTGTGCATAAAGGCTCAAAGGATTTGCTTGCCCTTATGCATAACATTTTGCATAAATAAATAAGAAAGTAAGGAAAAGAAAAGAAACCATCCGTTTCCAAAACACAAAATAGTGGTTGTGAACAAGTGTTTTATGGCACTGATTCTCAGCTGGGGAGAAATGGGATTTGTTCCTAGCTAAGTTTGTAGAGAAAAGGGGTTCTTGATTAGGTTTTGAGTAACTGCAATGGGGAGCAGGAAGGAAAATAGGGTTGGGAAAGTCCTAGTTCTGAAAGGGGCTCAAAAGAAGAAAAAAATGAGACTTACAACTAGGGCAGGACAATAATTGAGTTACTTCATACAACTTTCCATTAAATCCTGAAAGTGAAATGAGGCCCAAATAGCCAAATATTAAATACACAAATATTACTAAATGCATCAGCCACCTCAGCACAGAAAAGAAAACCAAACCAAAGTAACCAGATTCTACCACTGCAAGGCTATAAAATGCAATCGAAAAATATCAATTTTCCAACAGCCATATATAATATAATACTGACTAAAACCAATGGAAAATGGCCCAAACACTATGTGGAATTGTGAGCATTCTCCTGTACAATGTTGCCCTTGACATCCAGTTGCCCACACAAGACCTGAAGAGGAACTGAGAGTGAATGGGGGCCATAGACTTTTATCCACATTTACTATGGAGAGAGCTACCAAAAAGACAGGGTGGCCCTGTCTAGCCACAAAAAATTTGTGCCAGTATAGTTAAGCCTCAGTGAAACCCAGTTAAACTGGTAAAACTGGTATCAAAACCCACTGGTATCAAAACCATCGTTGCACAGACCTCCATGTCAACACAGCTGCACTGGTTCTTGATCCCAGGCTAGTGTTTTGACAGTGATATATTACTGCATTCTGTAACATAGACATAATTTTTCATATATACAAAGATCAGAAAATAGAACTGGAAAGCAAGATGGAGCGAAGAGCATATACTGAAGTAAGTTTGCACAGAACATTTTAATTTTATTAATAAGTTGCTTTATATGAAAAGAGTCCTCAAACAATATTGAAACCATTTTCTAATTAAAAGAATGATGAAAAAGAAAAAATATTGTGAAAAGTGTGTGTGAAATGTTTCTAAACAGAATCTGCTTTGTACAGGAAGGAAATACAAATACATGGCAGACAGAAAGATCCATAATCACCCTTTCATAATCTTCCTTCTCAGCATGTGTGCCTAGATACCAGGAAACATTTGAGGGAATAAGAAAAATAGGGAAATAGGATTCCTTTAGATCATCTGGGCAAAAGGAAAAAACATATAACAATGATATATGCAGCATGAAAAAGGCATCAGACTAGCATGATATATGAAAGACTTCACAGTTTTCTCTCTTGGAGCTGGGTAAAAGAAAAGAATTACCTCCATCCGCTCTTGCTTGACATCATCAATCTCATCATCTTCAAACATGGCTAAGAGCTCTCCAGTCTGGTCAATGGAGTTGAGAAAGTCCTGAGCGAGCTTCTGCCGTTTGTTGGTGTTATTACTGTTGAATTTATCTTCACAAAGTAAGCAAAGAAACAAACTTAAGTTATTTGGTTTCTCCAAACATCCACTGATGTCCCTAGGTGGGACACGTTTTAGAATCAGATGCACCATGCAGAAAAGGGCTGCTCTTCCTGTCCCCCTCATACAAGTTGTGCCACCTGACCAAGGGGATGTCATTGCGGCACCGCAGTAGCACTGTAGCAAAAAATCACCTTTAATGTTTTCTGGTATAACCTATTGTAGTGTTAATAACAACAACAATGACAACAACAACAACGTTTTTTTCATAGTCCAGGGAAACTTTGTCTACTTCTCATATATTATTATTTCTCATTGAAGGATCCACAGCAGACAGAGCTATAGGAGAAAATACCCTTCGCTGGTTGCCCAAAAACCTCATTCACAGAAGAGAATATGTAAGCAAATGCTCCTTTTGAAAGCGTGCAGAAACCTACATTACCCACAGTCTAAAGCAAACCATAACACAAACACTAAGATGCAGCTCCACAGTGATGGACCATTGCTCTACAGCAAAACCTGAAGCACCCTGGCAAGGTGATCTCTGTTGCTCCAAACAGAACAGAAGCTACAAAGACAGTAGCTCCACTGAACAAGATTAATGGCTCCAATTAAATTGCCAGATAATGCAATTTTGAATTCCCGGATGAACTGTGCTTAGGAAGCATTTCATGAGCATCTAAATGGCTTACAAAAATTGTTTATTTGTTTTTAATAGTGACACAGACTTAAATATTAAAAACCCAAAGCTGTCAGGTAGGAAGCTATAGTGCCAAATTTCTTGCATGAAACAATATACATTCACGTGTGGTGAAAATAAAATGTCACTGGCAGATTAAATCTCATATGAGTTGACAAAAACTTATCCACAGATTGACTAAGTCATAGCAAGAAGTACAATGTTTACCTAAGCTCAATGTGGATGCTCAGAGGAATCAAACACAAGGAATTTATTGTAAGGACAAAAAAATAATAAAAGGCTCTGAGAAAAGAAATATGTTAAATATAAAAACTTGTGTATGGAAATTGCTAGATGTTATCAAATTATGGCAAGGTTTTGTTTGCTATGATAAGTTTTAACTTTTTACAAAGGAAATGCCAATTCTTCTATAAATATAAATCAACAAAACTTTATACCAACAAATTATATGGCATATATTAAAATATTTTTAATTCAAAGAGCTTTTCCTTTAAATACATTGGTTATAAAATCTGTGACCTGCCCATCAATGGGGAAACAAAAGTGTTTAATTCTTTAAATTACAGATTCAAATAAAGTGTTAAACCACACTGAAAACAAGCTCAGGTCACGTATTAACATTCAATGACTTCAGATTATGGATTTTCTTTTTGTAAAACATGCCAAAACACTTTGATAATAATTCAACAAATGTCCATTCAATTGCACGCAGTAGCTGCCACATTTGAACGACACACGCTGAAATCAATTAACCCTTTCTTTAATCAGCACCAGTTTCTTACTTCAACACGGTTCTGACATTAAGCAGTCTTAGTTATCATTTGGATGGTAGGTGTAAATACTTACTTTTGAAGTATTTCAAATGGAAAACCAGAGATTTTAAACCAAATTACTCTGAAGACAATATGTCTGCGTATTAAGCAAGAAATAAACACTTTGCATTGAGCTGTTCAGTGCATTTATAAAATAACAAGCCTCCCCCAAATTAAGTAATTCCTTTTTTTACCTTCAAGAAGGTCATCTTCTTCTATTCCTTTGACAATTTTAGATTTATAGTCTCGAAAAAACATGTACTTAAGTAGCCTTCTAAGCTTCTTCTAAGATAAAAAAAATACATTTATATTAACTAGTATAGTTATTTTTTATTCAGACTATCTTTGTGACACAAACACACAAATGTGTAAGACATTATTCAGTAAACAGAATTTTTTAAATGTTCATAATTTTTGAATCTGCAGAAAATACATAACAGAAAGTACATCAAGCTCTGTAGCAATTCCACGTGAAATATTATTTATTTGAGCTCCTTGGTACTCTGCTTGCCAACTGTGCAACAGAAATAGGTTTGACTTTCAGAAAGCAAAAATTCAGAAATCAGGCTTCTGTAGGACACTCCAAAATCTTTCCTAGTTTGGAAATTCAAGCCTACAAATGCGTATTTCCATGAACCTTGACATTCATGTTAACCACTGTTTTCAGAATAGCCTTACAGATCATATCAGATAAAGAAACTGCAATTGGTTTTCAAGTTTTAATTTTTTAAAATTTTTCTATGGTTTTGGTCATTAGGTTTCATCTATCGAATGAGGAAAGGAAAAATAAAGGGGAGAGAAAAGGGAGAGTGAAAAGGAGGAACTAAGGAGGAGAAGGACAAAAAGGAAGAATAACGTTGATAAAAATAGTTGATAAAAATAATTTTGAAATTTGAAGAATGAAAATTATTTTAAGCTTTGTATGGAAAATTGTGGGATTTTTAAATTATTGACCTGCTTTCATTACTATCCAGAGAAAGCAAGACCATACTTATCTTTGGAGATCTTAGTGAGATAAAGTACAGAAAAAATATTATAAAGGAAAATCAAGACAGGGTTTACTGGATTTACTGACAGTCTAGATTTCAAAAATGTAATGGTCGCACTGTCAAATGTCACATCTACATCCTGAACAACTAGGAGGAAATTTGAATGATTTTTAATAAGTGGGATATAAAGAATAAGGATTAATATTTATACTTTTATTAAGAAATTGTTTTGAGCTCTAGGGTACTTTACCCACCCTAAAGCTTAGTGAAAAAATCTTTTGATAATTGAAATTACAGGAAAATGTGAGAGTTAACTAAAACATTATACAATTATTGTACTGTGCACAATACAACTGCAGAGCAGCTATACTTTGAAATAAAGCTATTTGTGCTGGTGCACTCCTTTCACACAGGTTAAACAAGCACTTTAAAATACAATAAGGAGTTACTACGTAAAGAAATTTCTGTCTCATTACTATACCTTATCTTTGCGCATTAAGAACAAGAGATCTTCAGCAGAGATGACTCGAGCTCCTCTCAGCTGGGAAACTTCAGCCGCTTGCTGCAACTACAAGAAATTAATAAATTAGGACAGCCGTTTCTGTGTTAAAAAATGTATTCACTGGGGTTTGTTTTAACTAAGTTCAGATAATATTTTGCATGGTAGTGCATAGCAAAATACAAGCTATGCACTCAAACACAAGCTGGGACTCTCCAAGGTGTCACTCACTCGGCTCTTGTTAGCCAAGAAGTGAATAACAATTTTACAAAAAGACTGAAAGACTTTTGAGAAAACTTACCCCAAAGCTTTTTTGTTTATATTTAAAATGATTGCTTTTAAGAAGCACTACATCCCTTTTTTTTTTTCTTTCCTTGCACCACATTAGCCCAGAAAATGAACATGTAATTCTCTCAGGCAATGTAAAAATGCCAAATTCTTGCTATAGCACTTTATCTGCAACTGTGGAAGGGTGGCTGATCCCTCTCACAATTTTTTAGAATAACAAATATTAATTTTAAACAGCTTACCTAAGTATTTTTTGACTGAAACTGTACTCATACTTGACTTATCATTAGTACAAACCAGACTCACATGAATAATTTTTTAGGTACAGTCTTATTTCATTTAAAAGAAAGAAAATTAAGTGATAGGAAACACTGATTTGATTAATAAAGTAATCGGTAAAACCTTATTGAGCAGACCATGCGATTCAGATAAGAAAGAGATAAAGACGGGATTTAGCAATGAATGCCACAAAAATTATTAAGAGGTGGACGAAGGAGTGTGAAGCAAAGAGCCATGTCCACCTCCATCAAGACAGGACCTCAAACTCCTCAAATTCTGCTGCAGAGAGCAAAAATCTCTTCACAAGGGACTAAGCAGGTCAGCCTTGGATTCACCATCAGCAGGAGCAGGAAATCTGGCTAATTTATACACAGATAGATCACACCAAAACCAGTACAAGATTAGAAACCAAACTTGCATAAGCTGATGCTTATCTAACTGCCGTGCTAAGAGGTCCAACCCAAATGGACAACATAAGTCTACAGGATCTGCTCCTTTCACCTCGCTAGCCTTTGGTTTTGGCATAAGATGATGTTGTAGGTGGGACAGGAAGGATGCTTCACAGCATGGAATACACCTTATCCTCTGAATTGAAACAAAATTGTTCAAAAGGCAAGATTTAATCATAATGTCTTTGCTGTTATCCTTGTTAACCACTTAATGGATGAACTGAGTGACCACAGTTATCAAAAGGAGAGACAAAACATTAAAATGTTATATTAAATTCTTGATTTTAAATCTCATACACACCTGTAACAGGATTGATAAACAGAAATTCCATTTATTTTCAAATATCTCCATATTCTTCTTTCAGAAAGGCATTAATGCACCTGAAAATAATTTAAAGAAATCCTATCCACCATCCTCACACTAGCAATGGTTTCACTCAGTATCACTGCCTGAATAAGTATATTATTAATCTGAGGTCCCATGCTGCTATGACTTGAAATAGGCCTATTCAGAAGTTAAAAAGATCAACAAAAACAGTAGCTGTTTCTAATATCCAAAGGAGGAGAAGGGGGGGAGCGAAGATTTTCATTTTGGCAAGTGTTCAGTGGGCAAAAGATTCAGTCCGTAAATCATAATACTGGACTGCATTAATTTTTTTCCACACTAATCACATGCATACAAAACGTTAACTGTATCTCGTGCGCCCAACACAAAACATACCGCGCGAAGAGGTTCAGATTTTCCCCTTGAAACCCTCTCTTGGCCCTTGCAGTCACAGAGACCAGAGAGATTTCAGGAATTCAGGAGTCACAGTAACATAATCTTACTTGAAAAATGTAAGAATGTGAAAAACGATAGTCCTATTTTTTTGGCATAAGCAAAACTGTTTCTTATTCTGATTAGTTTGAGGGCGCGCAAGCTACTTATATTTCTAACATAAAATATAAAGAGCTGGATAAAAACAATTTCAGCAAGAATGAGCCAATATTCATCTCTGGTGTAAATCTATTGCAGTTAATGGATTTATGCCAAGGCTGACTTTGGCCCCACCAAGCTTAAAAGCGTTACAAAACCTGCCCTTACCGTGGTGATAACACAACACAGCTTTTCCAAATATCATCGAAAACAATGGCAGAAATATCCAACGTGAAAGTATGCTCGAGTTCCCCAACATGTATAGGACCATAACGATAATCTTTAAAGTCCCTTCCAACCCAAACCATTCTATGATTCTAGAAAACGTTAATATTCTTACCATAAAATTCAGGTGTGTTAATGTCTGTGTGTGGCTGAAATACCTTATTTTTCCAAGTGATAAACACGTGAGAACATTATTTAAAGCAACAACTGTGTGCAGGCTGCTTACAGGAACCTCTCAATGAAGTAGGGGAGAGTAAGGAGAGGAGGCCGAATTCATGTCCCATTTGCATCTCAGTAAATCCTGAACAACGCTGTTTACTTTAATGGAGTTATTCTGGGCTAAACACAAAATCAAAATCCGGAATAATATTCTCAGTTTCTACCAAAACAATGAAAACTTTATTCTCATATTGCCTCAACTTTTGCATCTATTTTATTTTAAGGAACATTTAATTTCTTTGGCTTAAAGAAAGCAAAATACGAAAATAATTACTTCCTGTAATATGGATGATTTATCCAAACAGCCCATCATGAGTTCTGCATTGGTACACATATTTACCTGGGAAACCAGGATATGCTCAGGTAAATATGTATCCAAGCAATTAAAATAAAATTATGCACCTCACAGTCTAGGTTAGGGGGAAGATGTATTTATAGTTTTAACACACACATAATTGACTCATTCAAACCACAACATGAGTGCGTTACTATAATTAGTATTACAAGCAACTGTCTTATTTGACTGTCCCAGAGTTACCATTAATACGCAATTAGCCCAAATTCCTTAATTTCTGGAGGTGAAGGCCTTGTTGAGTCATTACTGTGGCCACGTTACATGATGAAGGGGGATTTCAGGAAGCCATACCAAAGAAATGATCCATCTCCAAGCACCTGAGCCTTTATCTGCCCAGAAAAGCAATTTTCAGCTATGCAACCTTGAAATCAGGAGGTATTTCACCTCCTGATGCAATGGAAGCACTGAGGGATTTTCCTTTGTGAGCAGCGAGTCTACTGTCCACAACTCCAGATGATCGACGTGATGTAAATGCTGCAATAACTTTACATATATTTGGTTACTACAAGGCAACAGTGGAGATATGGAAAAATTTTCCCACCATCTCCCTTCTCCAAGCCCCAGTGATACTCAGTGCCAGCCACTGAATTTGGGGCAGCAGCAGTTCCAACACACTCAGTCTTTTCCTAGTTATTTTAATAATGATTAAACTTATTTAGTCCATATTACAAAATATTTCATTTAGAGATATCTTGAAGAACAGCAAACGATCCAAATCACTTTGCCTGGTAAAGAAAAACAGGCTAAATTTCCTAATACCAGCAAACAATATTTGAGACCTCGGAGCCTGAATATATTTTTTATTACAATGAAATTATGAACCCCTAAAAGTGAAGTTTAAATAACGGAAGTGTTGAAATGATTTTAACTATAGGAGCGCAAATAGCTCTGTTAATAATTAGGAGTTTATGAAAAATAAGCGTATTTTACAATTTTTCACATTACAAAGAAGGCAGTATATACAGTAACTATATTTTAAAGTCTAAGAAGAAATGGCTGGGGAATAATATTTTAAAATGTAATCACTGGTTTAATGACTTTATGAAGTTAACTTTCTTGGCAGGATGAACTGAAGTATGTTAACAGTCACCTTACGGCTATTTTCTTTTTGCAACTTCTGCAAATTATAGATTTGTTGAAAGGAGTATTCATTCTCCTATGACAGAAGCACAGTTACTTCAATAGCACTGTCTGCTTTTTCTTTTTCATAATTATTTTTTCTCCCACTACCTCCAAAGTCAACAAGCACCAATACTTCTACAAAAACGTCTTGATGGACAAACAGACAAAAAGCTGAAAAACAAACATACGATGTTGTGACATAATCCTCCCAGTCAAACTGCAGGATGGAGCTGAAATGGTAATGTTTGCATGCCTTGAAACTGCTGGGAGCCAAGAATAATGCTTCAGGAACTATGATTTTGTTTTCATTATAGGGGAAAATTAGATCATAGTTCACCTGGCCGAATTTTTTTCTGAGGCAGGAAGGTTGTTTTGTTCTTAAATAATCATTAAAATGTCCTATATTTTTCATCTTTTCTAGATAAAAAAATATGAAACTGTTTAAAGTACCAATAGAAAATTCTAAATTTAGATATAGTGCTGTAAATGTATTCTAAACAGAGTATCCCAATACTTTTTGGAAAGCAGTTAAACTTTGTTTTTCACTTAAATCTTTCCATATAATAACTCACATACTTCTAATGCCGACACCCGAGCTTCTAATCCTAAAATACATGGGAAAAATACAGAATTAGTTTCCACTAGTCAGCATATGAAAGTGCTTTACACAATTAGCACATCCTGGGAGGATAATTATATTATGCAGCGCTCCATTACACCACCCTAATAGGCAATGATTTAGGATGACCACAGAAGGGTTAAACAGCACGACTAAACTGTCACAAGCTACGACATAAAACTTTCATCTGCAGATTAAAAGATAATCAGTTTTCTTGTTATTAGGTATCTGCTTTCAAATCTTAAGTATTTTTTTACATTTAATGTAATACCAGGTGATTACATGTAACTTTGAGAAGATAAAGCTCTGTGTCACATTTTGAGGTTTTAGAGGAGCACTCTCTTGACATACAGCGAATTTCAGTCCATGAAATTGATTAGGAGAATAAGAAACCATAGAATCATAGAATCACAGAATGGTTTGGGTTGGAAGGGACCTTAAAGCCCCCCCAGTCCAACCCCTGCCATGGGTAGGGACACCTCCACCAGCCCAGGCTGCTCCAAGCCCCGTCCAACCTGGCCTTGAACACTGCCAGGGAGGGGGCATCCACAGCTTCTCTGGGCAATCTGGGCCAGTGTCTCACCACCCTCACAGTAAAGAATTTCTTCCTAATATCCAATCTAAATCTCCCCTCTTCCAGTTTAAAACCATTCCCCCTCATTCTATTGCTACCTGCCCTTGTAAAAAGTCCCTCCTCAGCTTTCCTGTAGGACTCCTTCAGGAACTGGAAGACTGCAATAAGGTCTCCCTGGAGCATTCTCTTCTCTTCAGGCTGAACAGCCCCAACTCTCTCTGTCGGTCCTTGAAGGGGAGGTGCTTCAGTCCCTGATCATCTCAGTGGCCTCCTCTGGACTCGCTCCAACAGATCCATGGCCTTCTTATATCCCAGAACTGGATGCAGTACTCCAGGTGAGGTCTCAGCAGAGTAGAGCAGAGGGGCAGAATCACCTCCCTTGCCCTGCTGGCCACACTTCTCTTGATGCAGCCCAGGATGTAGTTGGCCTTCGGGGCTGCAAGCACACACTGCCAGCTCATGTTGAGATTTTCATCAACCACACCCTCAAGTCCTTCTCCTCAGGACTGCTCTCATCTATTCTCTCCCAGCCTGTATTTGTGTTTGGGATTGCCCCTACCCAGGTGCAGGACCTTGCACTTGGCCTTGTTGAACTTCATGAGGTTGGCATGGGCTCACCTCTCCAGCCTGTCCAGGTCCCTCTGGCTGACATCCCTTCCTTCCAGTGTGTCACCTGCACCACCCAGCTTGGTGTCTTCCACAAACTTGCCGAGGGTGCACTCGATCCCACTGTCCATATCGCTGACAAAGATGTTGAACAGTACCGATCCCAGTACTGATCCCTGGGGAACACCACCACAAGCATCAGTTCATACCCCACAGTCTGCGGCATTTACTGAGAACTTGTTTTCAAGTACGTAATTTGTTATATTTGTTACTTATAAAAGAGCTTACTCTTTAGTCTCTGAAGCAAGACTGACTAGTTCGTCTTGCCTTCTGGAAGGTGGCAATGGCTTTTGGTTTCCACGATTCAGACAGCCCAAAGTGCTGGATCTTGCTACAGAGAGTTTGCAGGCAGTTACTTATAACTGGAGAAGAATTATCCCAAAAACATCTCCAGCAATAAGCAGGTTACACCAAGTAAGTGCGGAAAAGTATTCAGTCATTGAATTCAGTTTTCATATGGACAAATTATTCAGTGGCTACACAGATGTTAATTCAAGAGTTGGTGTAGTGCTGGAAATGGCCACTGCAGATGCTCTCTCTCACTGCTGGTGATGACAACAGCAGGGAAGAAAACAAACTTGGAAACTTCTACTCTAGTTATTACTAATACAGGGGAGAAAAAAATAAGCTTGAAAAATATCAATGAAAGGGAAATGATGGTGTAGCATTCTCCAGAATAAGCAAGACATCATGAATAAAGCTTTGTGAAGTGTGAATTTTGTAGATATGAGAGATTCAATAGTCAATATGAAATAGAATAAATTTCACAACCAAAAGAATTCCAGCTTCTGAAGAAGATGAGCGCAGAGGTCCTCTACTGACAGTCCATGTTCTAGGACTGTCTGGATATTCTAGATGCTGAGGTAAATGGTGCCATCCCACTGAAAATCACTGGCAGCAAATTTTCCCCATACCTAAGCTAAATAAATGTTGGGTTTTGGAGGAAATGATAATACAACAACTAACTGCATTTGGATTCAAACTCTCAGAGCGAGCTGTTTCATTTTTACAGCAGTATCACTGCAGCTATCCCAAGTTGAGAATCTCAACTATGACTATTGCTTCCATCTAAGTTACATCTTTGAATGCCTTTTTTGGTACTAAATATTACTTAGAAAAAATAAAACTGTGGAATCTTTTCAGCAATAAGTGCATTCAACTTTCCTTTAGTAAAACAAACAAAAAAATTTAGAATTTACCCTTCTTAAGAACTAAGACAATATTTTTGAATATTTAGTCTGTTAACTCAGATTTATGTCCTCTCCATCAATTATTTCTATTTCTTTTCTTTTTCCACTATTACCATGGCATGCAAACCAGCAGAGGTTTACATTATACCACAGCTTCCTGTCCTTTGGTTTCAAATCCCAGAAGAAACCACCATTCAGGATTATTGTTATGCACTTTCCAATGCTACACACAGAAAAAAACCCCTGTTCCCTGTTGATTGAGACACCATCTAATATAAACAGGTTTCTTTCTCCCATTGCTATGGAGAGCAACATTTGTTTTAAGTATGCATCCTTACATTGCTCACACAGGAGAATAATCATTACCTTATATTAGTTTCACCAGAACATTAAATAAAAACTTTTCCTTTCCATACAACATCAAATTGAAATCAGGCTTCACCATTTGTCGTAGGGAAAATAAGACTTATCTTTACCTATTCAAGATACAGAGATAAAGTGCTTTCAGAGCAAGCCCCAGGCTAATGAAAGAACTGCAAAGCAAATATTACTATGAACTGAATATAAAGACAAGACCTTGATCCTCTGGCTGAACTGATCCCAAAGTCATTTAAAAAATCTCTTCAAACACCTCAAAACAAAGGACAAAAATGTACTTTAAAATACTTAAATCCCACAAAGGACATAAGCAAGACATTGCTTTTAAAATTTAGACTAAGAGACAGGAGGAGAAAAAAGGATTCAGGTTCAATACAAAATACAAAATGGCAACATTTGCCATCAGAAAGCTCTACAATTATTCACAGCTCTAAAGCATGATACCCATACTTGGAAATACTATGCTAGCAGTGGAAGACCTTGTAAATTAGAATATTTTACCTGAAATCATTAACATAGGTCTTTCTTCTCATTTTCTATTCCCATGTGCTCAAATGCACATCATCCAAGCAGGAACTTCTCAGTTTGTACGGTGACTTCAGATAAATGCTACAGGATCACCCAGATTAATCCCTGAGACATGTAACAGATGCAAATGACTACTGGTTGAAATGGTTTTGGATGGCAGACAGGCCATACAGGAGTCTGGGCTTAAGGTAAATTTTACTGCCTGTAGAATTCTTAGGCTAAATGTCATCTTGCAAGATGTACCCGAATTATCAGTAAATTTTCTCTTCTAACAGGAAATCTCTCTCCAGTTTATTTCAAAATGGCTTCAAAATCCTAAACCTATAGCACCTTTCTTCCAGGAATCTTCTAATCCAAGATTAAAACAGAAGGAAATTTATGAAAACAATAGTCCCAGTCCAAGCTAGACCCATTTTCATGCAAAAATAAGAGAAAAAGAAATCCAAATTTTTGTATGTATGTGTTGGTTTGCATTTTTCTTTACGTGAATTAGAATTCTCAGAACATCAAAAATACATAAATTGTACCGATGATAGCATGAACACGACAGATTTTCTCTTGGGAAGATGAAAGAAAGAAAACAGGAGGGAGCTCTTGCTCAGAGAAAGAAAAGAAAGCACACAAAGGAGAATAAATGTAAAATCTGAAAAACAGATATTTGTGCCTGAAAAGAGGCACTGATTTCTTAATTCTTATTTAATGTTCATTCTTTAATTAACATTCATTTCCCAAGGACATAAGCACGAAGAGAAAGAATCACTCAAGCCACGAAAAGTCTGGCAAAAAATAATAAAACATGCCTTCTGAACATAGTTTCCTCTTTATTGCTACTGCAAAGTTATGAAACGAAATCTATTATTTAATTACATTGGATCAAGCAACAGGAAGAGAAGGGAGCGCTTGAGTCACAACATCCCTGCAAGGATAAATTACTACACTTCCTCTCGCTAAAAGACAGTTTTAATGGACTGAAACTGTGCAAATGGTTAAAATCAAACTACTGGGAGGTAGGAAGATCTTCTTGCTACCATAAAAAACCCATAAAACGTACTCTGAAATTCTTAACAGAAATATCAGTAACACAAGGGGAAAAAAAGTAGCAACATTTCTGGCAGAACATCAATAGCTTGTAAATTATTCCATTTATTCAGATTCTCTCCAGAATTTGAAGATAGTTTAAAAAATATACAATAACTTCTGGGCTTTCTTTGTTTTATGCATTGCATTGGAGATGTTTATATAATCTATTATGAAAACTTCAAAATATATCTGCTATTACTACCAAAATTTTATTAGCCATAAGGGATTTCCCTTCACTGTGCTTCAGTAATGTTTACTAGATCCTTCAAATTGAATGCAACTGTTGGAAAAGTTAAAGTATTTTATTTCTTAAGTATGTTCTTGGCATAAAAAATGGGAGGGTTTTAAACTGTAATGAAAAGATAGGCTGAATTCTAAAGCGCTGGACTAGATAACTTGGCAACTGGTATAAAGTGCACAACTGGGATATGAATGTGCATATGCTGTGATCTTTTGTACAATTTAAATTCACATTGACTTGTGTGGAGATGCTCTGAAGTAACCTTTTTTGGAAATACTATATTTTCTCAAAAATCAAATTCACTGAAACATGAGGGCATTTCACAGATAATTTGAACAACAATGGAAAATAGATTTGAAGTTGTTCGGTAAAGCTATGAGTAGTATGGGAGAAAGCATTTCTTTGAAAAAGCTCTCCTGGAGGCCAAACAGAGACTGGTTTCCCTTTTTCAAAGACTGGACTGCAAGATGGATGACACGAAAGGGGTAAGTAAAAGCCATGAAGTTTTTTGTGGAAAGACAGAGAAAAGTTTTGATAGGGACAGATGAAACGAGATAGAAAAAGCTGTTTGCAGAAATTTTCTAGATCAAAGATTTCCACAGTGTCCTCCTAGTGTATAGCCCATGGTCTACTAAATTTCTAGCACAGTCTATGAAAATGGACATAAACTAAAGCCTTTCAGCCATGTGGTGTCTCGCACAACTCCACGATTCTTGCATTTTTTAAAGAGGTCTGATCTTCAGTGGAAAATGTTAGGAGACTTCTTGTCCCTATTGTATCCAGAGAAACCAGACTTCACTTGCTAAACGTAGGAAACCAAGAAAGTGTCATGAATCTCATCATATAAGGTGTATTTCTTATTCTTCTCTTGAAACTCAAGTTACTGGTCACTGTCAGACTTCAACCGGCTATGGGGACATTTGGTCATATTCAGTACATTTTTAAATCTTTTACCTACCAGTGCTTCACAACTAAAACTTGCACATTCCTAAAATGATGATGAACCAGAAAAGCTCTGGCAGAGTCAGTCGAGAGTCAATCCAATAAACTATCAACTCAATGAGCAAGAAGTCTGATAAAATAAAGGAAATGAGATTCATGTCAAGGGACAAGAAGTATTTGGTCTTTTGCAAAATATGGGCAATGGGTCTAAGCCATGGACCTATACGCATCCTTTAGGAGAGGACAAATAATTTCCCCTGACCCAAGGAGATGTCTACTTTGGGAATTCAGCTGTACAATCTTACAATTAAATGCAGCGCTGCTAAAACTGCTCACATGGTAAGTTACTAAGGCTGAGCACAAAGCCAGGATATCCATTACTGGTACCAGGGGAGTCAGAAGAAGATAAGGTCAATGATACCAGTGGGGAGAAGGAAAATGAGTGCTTCCAGCATTTATCTTTGTCCTTTGGGAGCCACAAACAAAAGTGTCAGCACTAAAGTCCGAGTTCAAGAGACACTGAAATACCACCAGAACCTTCAAGAAGAGAGGAGGGGCTCAGGGCAAAAATGCAAGGATGGAAAAGAAGAAAACATTGTTTTCTCCAGAAAAAACATGCTGTAGATTGGTATCTGAGTGCAGTGATTCTGACTATGGTGAAGGCTGAGCACACGGCTTAAAGGGTCTGTAAATGGTTACATATTGCTCTAATCATCCAAGGTATTCTCTACAGTGCTTATGGAAATAGAGGGAAGACCATCTAAGGCTAAAGTGCAATTGATGAATTTCTAATTTAAAAAAACACCCCAAAACAGAACAAAAAGCATCAAAACACAAATGGAAAAGTACATTTCTTCCTCAAAAACAACGGAACACTTCCATATTTATCATCTATTTACAAGCAAGTGCACTCAAATATCAGTGACAAACTAGTAACTATGTTTACCAAAAAAGAGTGAAAACAAGTTGAGTAAAATCAATATAGGTATGACAAAGATAGAAAGAAACCTCTGTTCTCAGAATGGCAGAGTGGACGACACTTTTCTAAAAGACATGAGGAAGGAGCGATCCAAAGTGAAATGCAGAGTGGATGAAGAAAAGTTGCAAAGCTGGGTAAGATTTAAGAAGGAACACTGATTATTGAAGGGATTTAACAGGAGAAAAAAGTAGGGGATAAGATGAGTAACAATAATAAATACAACATTCTCCATTAATTCAGATCACTCTCTTTCTGGGTTGCTTTTATTTGGAAAGGTTATTTTGGAAAAGCTAGGTTACCTGTGTGAATTTTACGTATCTGTTGATATGACAGTGCTATCTGTTCTACATCCATTTTACAAATAGGCAAAATGAGGCACAGAGCAACTCACTGCACACGGGCAAAGACAGGACCAGGAGAAAAATAATCCCATTTGCCTCTCTCACCAACTAATTTAACTGCTCTCCTTCACTGCTAATGATTCTTCTCTAATGCAATAGGAAACATCTGCAAAATAATGCAGAAATATTAAAAAGCTCCCCCAAAACAAAAAAAACCCTAAGCCCTAAAAAATCCAAATGAACCAAACCTCTTCTGAGCTTTAACTTAAGAAACTAAACTTGTTTGCACTCCTAAGCAAGAACTATAAATATTTCCCAGTGCCTAAAGCTGTGAAATGCAGAGGTGATTTAGCAGACATGCAAACCATAAAAACTGTGCCCGATATATTTCTCTTCTAATTTAGAGTAAGTGGGCCAGTCTTATATCATATATAATCATAATTCTCTGTGACATTTAAACCAAAAACCAACTAAACATTTAAACTAAAAACCTGCAAACCTCCATAAAGCTTTACAAATAGTATCAGTCATTTTAACATAAAGCTAAGAGACAGTAGCATAAACAATGTCAACGCAGTCACTAGTTTGCAGTTTAGAACCAGGACCTGGAATACCATAAAAGTAAATCCTTACGTTCATAAGAAATCACTTGTCAATCAGTGGCTTTCTGAGGAGGAACAGGATCTGCAGCACGCAGTAAACCCATACCATTAGAGTAGAGAGGTATGGGAATCAAGAACTGCCAAAAGTGAAGCTTAATTAGCTTTGCAAGTTGGATTAAGAAGCAAACCAAAAGAGGCTTCAGACATAAAGCAGTCTGAAGCAAGATAATTGCACAGGATGAAACAGAGATGGAAAATCTCAATGTACTTGCAAAACAGGAGAATAGTTTTCAGTGAGTGTTGTGAAGAAATGAGATTTTTGAGCATGGGAGCGAAGGACCGACATCTCGTGGAAGACGTGTATGGAAAGAAATTATTTCTAATCGACTGAATGGAAGTAAAAATCAAAGATTTTAATGCATTCCAGTCATCAGCACTGGGTATCTCAGTTGTGAATGAATTATAAACATAACTGAATGTCTGCTGGCATTAATATTGTAATAAATCAACTAAGTTTTGGGAAGCTAAAGGGATCAAATAATTATAGGCTGCTGCCTGCAAATACTTGAAGAGCAATTAGAAAGATGACAGATCCAAATTCTTCTTGGTAGTGTCAGATGGCGTAACGAGGGGCGACAGCCAGACGTTGCAATTTGGAAGGATCGAGCATTTCAGGACAATCTTTCTCACAGGGAGGACAGAGCAGCCCTGCAGCAGGTGAGGCTCTGAAAAATTCCTCCATGGACCTCCCAAAGCCTGAGCTGGACAAAGCCATGGCTGACCAGACCTAGTACGGTGACAGTCCTAGGGTTGGACTAGACATCTCCAAGGGTTTGACCATTTCCTTCCCCTCTGTATTTAAGCACAGAATCACAGAATGGTTTGGGTTGGAAGGGATCTTAAAGCTCATCCAGTCCAATCCCTGCCATGGGCAGGGACACCTCCCACCAGACCAGGCTGCTCCAAGTGTATAATCTTAAAGGGTTTTTGAGGAAAAGAAATTGTTTACTTCTCTTTGTGCAGGTTCAAGCACAAGAATCACCCTCCCCTCCATTTGGAATAGGGTCCCCCTATCTACAGCTACATCAAAATTAAAATTCTTAGTAAAAGAGGCAAGACAAACCTCACTTCATCTTTAAGCTGTTGCTACAACCATCAACTCAGAAAGTCAACTGTAGCCACCTCCCCAATATCAATCATGAGAAGCCTGCAACACCACTAATAAGGAGTAAAAGAAATAAGGCCTGCTCCTTCACACCAGCAGCCGCACTGTGCACTCAACAAGACATAGGACAAGATTTAATTTGCTGACTCCTTTAGTAAGAACAAATAAATACACAAAAATAACGGGTTCATTCGCAGCAAGTAGTCAAGGCTGATGAATGGCAGTTGTGTGTAAAACGAGTTGAGCAAGGTTATTGGGGTTTCTTTTGATACAACTTGAATGAAAATCAGCTTCTATGATGCTGTAACTATTCCCAGAGAATATTCCTTAATTATTTGCAGCCTTGGTTCATTCAGATAAATAGGCTGTGCTAATATATGTTTGAGCTTCATTTAGAAAAAAACAGTTATTCATTACAGATGTGAGTATCTCTGCTTTGTGTACTTAGCCACATACTGCAACTAATAATAAAATGCAGAGTGGTTGAGCTCATGCCTCACAGTTAACTTTATAATTTCATCTAGTTAAGATTTGCCTTCTTAAAACTCTATGAGCTAAATCCTAAAGACCTAACACAAGGTTTTACAGAACAGCTCCAGAATCAAGGCCTTTTTAATGGACCCATGTAAACAGTGATTTACAGTCCAGAGTTACTATTGTTAATATAAACTTAAGATTGTTGGTGGTTTTATATTTTCTTTAGATATATTTACTTTTATACCTTACAGACGTAATAAACTGTAACAGATCAGCTAATGAATGAAAGAGGACATTTGCCATCCAGAGGGAACTGGACAAGATCAAGGAGTGGGCCCATGTGAACTTCATGAGGTTCAACAAAGCCAAGTGGAAGGTTCTGCACCTGAGTTGGGGAATGAAGAGACTGAGAGCAGCCCTGCAGAGAAGGACCTGGGGGTACGAGTGGATGAGGAGCTGGACATGCGCTGGCAATGCATGCTTGCAGCACAGAAGGCCAACCGCATCCTGAGCTGCATCAAAAGAAGGGTGGCCAGCAGGGCCAGGGAGGGGATTAATACAGGACATACAATGGCATTTTTGGCTTCAGTACAGTTACACATACATGAGAACTAGAATTTAAGGATGCATTCATTCTCAAAATCTTGTTTTGCTCCTACATACAGTGTGTAAATGCCAAGTATTAAAGTATGTCTATAAATATTACTTTCATTTTCAGGCTTTCTAGCTATGTCAGAATGAGATCCTTACAATCCAGCAATGCACTTACCTAGTAGAAAGTGAATCCTCTTGGTCTCAGCAGAGCTAAACACTAAAATGATTTCTTGTCCTTGTCTTCCATTTCATACTTTCGTTCCCACCTTCCACATCAGTAATGAGCCATTTCAGTAATGAGTAAGATAAGGGCAAACTGAGTCGCACATTTCCAAATCACAGCTGGGACCACACTTCAAACATGATCTAAAGTACTACAGTAAAATCCTAAAATCACAGAATGGTTTGGGTTGGAAGGGACCTTAAAGCTCTTCCAGTCCAACCCCAGGCTGCTCCAAGCCCCATCGAACCTGGCCTTGGGCACTGCCAGGGAGGGGGCACCTACAACTTCCCTGGGCAACCTGTGCCAGTGTCTCACCCGATTTTCAGCTGCCATCCACTTCACAAAACGCCCTGTCCATAGTTTGCTGCAAGCTGACGAGCACAGCGCTAATTATCACTCGAGCCTAAGCCAGGGCTGAGATCGTTGGCAAGGAAATGTGGAAAATGAAGAGCAAGAAGTGAGATGCAAATGCAGGTCCAAGTTTCTAGCACAGTTTCCACAAAACACAGATATTAATTTTCAAAAGGTCATCTGTGTTTTACAGTATTCTTAAAATTTTCTACTATTTCCTCCACACATCTCTTCCAGTAGCACCAATGCTCTCTAGTAAAACTTGATCTCTATTCAAAATCATTCCATACTACTGCCCTTTGGATAAAATACAAAAAAACACAGCTATGTGTGACTCGATTCATGTGACAGCTTAATTTGAATGTCTTTTCAGGTTTATATATTTTTTTAATATTCTAAAACTCTTTACCCTTCAAAATGTACTGCTGTTTTTCAAAGTAAATTTCACTATAAATCCCTTTCTCACTTATTCTCATGTTTCTGTAATTAGCTTTTCTTTTGCCATGTCCTATGGCCAATTTCAGTTAAGAAAAATGTTTTGGTTTGAGTATGTGAGAAAAATGCACTTGGTCATTTTCAAGTTAGCCAAGGCAAAAATAAATTTCCTACTTCAAAAGGCTCATGGGTTTCTTATGTACTCAAATTATGTGATTTTTGGGGGAAAAAAGTGTATCTTCAAAGAAGAATCATCACAAAAATCTACTAAATGTTCAATTAATTTAGAAATAAGCGAACTAAAGTAATTAATCAAATGTTAAAAGTTCTTCTACATTTTAAATCTTTCCTTGTTTTATTGTTTTTGTTAAGAAGCTAGAAAACAGATGCAGAGTAAATGCTAAATACTGTTGAGCTGAAAGCAGCAAGTGTGACTTTGATCACAACACTGATATTCTCCTTGGACTATATAATGGTCAAATACTACTCCACAAATACAAAAAGGAATGATTTCTATCATATTGAGCATGGAAGCAGACAATAATTTTGGCAGTATGGACATGAAGATTAGCTATGTAAAAGTTTAGGTTGAAAAAGTGGCAAGACTTGGGTATGGCCCAGAATGAAGATAAAGAAAAGAAATAGGCAGAAGGGGCAGGTCACAGGGAATATTATAGCGTTAATCGGCTCTCATAGAGTAAGAGAGGAAAGATAAGGAGTGTGGTTTTGTCCTTCTTCAATTTCTGTGGATAAAAAGTACTTCTAGGGAAACACGCCAAAATGCAGTCCTGAGTAAACACAGATGAATCGAGAGTGGACAGAGAAATATTCAAAACACCAGTGCTAAGATGGCAGTGAAACCCCACAAGCAGATGAGGCTAGAAAGCCTGCTGGTGAAAAGGAAATGGGGTAAGAACAGAAATTTGTGGGATGCCTCAAGAAAGTAAGAACATTCTGCTGAAAGATCCACTGAATTACATAGTGGAAGGAGAGGAAGATGAGAAGAATATGGAGTTTCTCCTTAGGTTGAACCACTTCACTTTAAAATAAGATTTAGAAATGATGTAACCCCTGTGAGAAGAATCACTTCATAGTTAGGGGACTGGAGATGAAAGAAGTCTCAAAATCAGCTCTTCGCTCCAAACATATGAAGAGCCATATTTTCAATTTCCAATGCTTACCAGTTGTCAGACTTGGTGCCCATCATGATTTGTTGTCCTTCCTCCTTAACAGTTCATGGGCTAGGAGTAAGCCCATTCATTAGAACGTGTATTCCCGATGGAAACTACCAACCAGTCCCCTTCTCACAACATCTTACTTTCCGAAGAGTTATACCAAAGTTCTATGTTACCTTTATCTTCTGTTTGAGCTAGTACAGAGGCAAACTGTTTTGCACCTGCAGCTTTTATAAGGCAGGAGTGGGATTTTAAAGGACCTGCTGAAGTAACCGAGCACTTTATGTGTGAGAGCCAGCATGTGCTCTACATACTTACACTTGCTTAACAAACCATTACCAGCCAAATTAAACTGAAGTGTGAAATACGGCACTCTCAAAAACGAAATACACCACTTTTGCCCACTGGTGGAAAGAATAAGGCAAGAAAATAGGAAAGGCTCTCATATCATTCACTGGACTTTGAGCTTTAAAAGATGACTCAGAGATGCATACATGAAAATGGGTTCTATCAAAGAAGGAGCAGTATTTCTTAATAAAGTACTGTCCCTTTTAATCATGCTGTGAGTAGGTTCAGGGACCTCTATCTCTTGATCCATTCAGGAAGACTACACATTTTTGTAATGTTTTAGCATTACTAATTCTCTGAATTGGGCAGATATTTGAATGCCAACCTCCTGTGTACAGCAGACAGCTATGCACACCACTGAACTCTGGTGCAGAGCTGGTTCTCTCCTGTATTTCAAAGAAAACTTCAACATATTTTAGTCTCATTCAGATACACGACAGGTGTTTTTTCAAGTCTTATAAAAATAATTGTTCTGGAAAATTTACATCATAAACTTTAGGCCTGATGACCACTAAGTACCAGTGGAAACATGGATGAATTAATTTCTCTTAGGTTATTTGCAGTAAATAAATAATTTGCCTAGTCTGTATTCAAAAATACTGGTTCATGACAATGCAGATACTACAGGTAAGACAATATTTTGTCTGATGAGGTTCATCAGTCAGGACTAGAAGAAATTAAAATCTAAGTTTTTGCTGCTAATACAATGCCATTTATATGCAATGCGCATCTGCTCAGTCACCTCTGATGACTTCACAGACTTTTCCCACCAAGAGTTATCAAATGCACACTCAGCAAATCTGGTACCCAAAAATAAATGACACACAGATACGCATTTCTTGAACCCCTACATTTACCACCAGGGGTTTGAAAGTTGTCAAAACCTTCCTTGGGTTCTTAGAAATTACCCCCACCCTTAATTTTATTACATCAAGATCTTTGCCACCTCTTGTCACAGAGATGTGGACAATGAATCATTGATCTGAAGGCCCAGAAAGGATTATCTGTCATCTCTTAAAATTGCAGGCTACAGAGGTGAGGATGTCTGCAGTTAAGCATAGGCCTGATGCACTTTCTATAACTTAGATTCCTTTAAAAGGAATGCTAAAAATGAAAAGAAAAAACGAAAATATTTTTGGTAAAACATTAAAAAATTATGCATTGATTTTTCAAGAATTATAAACGTCTTTATTCTGCTGAATAAAAACCCTCATAAAAAGGGTTTTGCAATACCTGAGAAAAATCAGCCATCACATGTGGTTGATTGCCCTTATGCAAAAAGTGTATCTGCAGATGCCAGTGCAGAATTGTTTGGAATTCAGAAGCAAAATCTATGAGGTTTCCATCCACAGCAGCCAGAGGGCTGGAAGACGAACAGAATTTCACCTACAACTTCTTCTCCTAAAAGCTCTCCCCAGCAGCTCTATGTAGCACTGGGCATATGAAATTAAAAGAGAATAAGGTTTTTTTTGTTATATCCTCAATGGCTCTTTCTGTTCCCCCAAGCAGCCATCTAAGTGGCACATACGAAAAGACACTATTTGGTGTCTCCTCCTACCCAGATACTTAATGACAGCACTTACATACATTTTATTTATGGATTTGAAGACATAGAAATATTCTCTATAGACAGAGCAATGCAGCTCAGGTAATCTGCGTGCGCTTACACAATCAATCAATAACAAAGCCCAGTGCAAAAACCTGGAAATTGGTTCTATCTCCATCCATAGGAAACACAGCTCCGTCTCATCAGCAGAGGAACAGAAATGGGAACATCTTTCCTTGTGATTTGTCATCCTGTCCCGAGTATCCTGAGGGATTATCAGAGCAGGCAGCGGAAGGCCAAGGACAGAATTATCCAAGATCTCAGCTAATTAATGAAGGCAAAAAAAGATGGTCAGTTGACAAGGGAAAGGACCCAGCTATTGTTCTGATGATGAAAGATGCACTTCAGTGGGCAGGCAAGTGGTCCCCACCCTTCCATTACAGTTCAAACAGTTTTGGTGGTGACTCTTTTGTAAGAATCCAATTGTTATAAAGATATATGACTTCCAAGGGCAAATAAAGCAATTAAACTGCTATTTTATTAATTTTAAATTTGAGAAGTTTTATCTTTTCCTGCAGCATTCTGAGATAAAAAACAATGTCTTCTCAACAGCCAACACTCAGTCAAGCACCTTGAGAGATCAGACTGCCAATGAAACCAGAAATAATGACCAGGGACAACGGGAAGGAGGGAGAACACAATGGGAAAGTTCATGACAGAGAAAAAAAAGGTAAAAAAACCTAAGTTAACCGTGGCAATAAAGCACAGCATATGTGTAACATCTTTACCCTGTTGGGGCCTGCACAGATTTTAATTTTAATTAAAAGCATTATTAGTTTTAATTAGCAGTAATGATTTATAATTGATGCTTTCTTTGAAAAACACGTTGAGCAATGATTCTACACTATTCAGTCCAATTTATCTGTGATATGGCTGGCATACAGCTCAGGCACAAACAGATAAAGATGCCCAGTGAATAAAGAAATAAAGCAGCCCCTCCACAGGTCAATCATTATGGAAAGTCACATACATAAACAAGTCATTAATGCTTTAGTATTCTTTTCAGTGTGACAATGAGCAGTCAGTTTTGAATCATCATGGGTATATCCCAGTCCAGTTCTAAAAGACCTGATAATAAACAGAATTTCAGCTTCGACAGGTTTGTAACCATGGCACTTTTTTTTTTTTTAAAAGGCATCCATTGACCCATGCTGTTAAATTCAGGGTTATAATCCAAAATCAATTGTGCCTCAGCCAGCTTTCTATCAGCCGAGTCTTTTGTTTGGCAAAGACTCAACTCAAAATGAAGGGAATTCATTGGGCTGATAATTTGCTGTATGAGCACCTATAGGGTTGTTAAAATAAAGGTGCTGCGCCATACGCAGGTGTTCCAACATCCTTAAACAGTTCGTCCAGTATCCCCAATGCACTTGCAATTACAAAACAAGCAAACTTAGTAACAGCAATTCTTCATCGAGCACATTTAGTTTGGAGTCCCGTCTGGCAGTCACCACCGATTCCTGCTTTAAAGCACATCCCTTCTGTTCAAATGATGATGATGTGCTGTAAGGAGTCGCATTAAGGCCTCGGTCAAGTAAATTATTCCAGCTTCAAACTGTCAAGTAAACTTTGCAGCTTTGCACTTCATATAGTATCGTTTGTGATAAAGACGCAGGAGCCCCGGGCTGCTGATTTTGGCCATAAAACCACCACTGAAGTCATCATCCAGTTCAGTATGTTATGGGGGAGTATCATTTACACAGCCGAGACACACAGTTGGTCGACTGATATAGTTCCAAACCTACTGAAAATTGCTTTTCCCCACCTAGCCCCAAAATCCTTCCTTCTAAACCTTCACAGGACAGGAATCTTAGGACAATTTTGGTCCTAAGATGAAATAACTACCTCTTCACAACTTTGCTGTTAGTATTTTTAAAAATTATCTGCTTACATCCCTGTCAGTGCTTCAGTAAGCTTCCAAACTTATGAGGCCACGTAAGCCAAGCTGCTGGAGGGATCTATAGTGTTCATACATGTATACAAATATAGAAATATATTTATGTATGTATAGGTATGCATATTCATATATTTTCCACTAACACCCTTTCATCCTGATCAGCCAAAGATGGGAACAGGATGAGGCCAACGGTGCTGTTTGTGTTTCCATTTGGTGTTTTCTGCCTGCACTGATCTCTGTGGCTGGTCGTGTGTATAACTGCATATATATAGAGTGAGTGTGCCTATGTCTACGTGTATGTGCCTGGTGGGAATTCACACTCAGCCTCAGCAGCCTCCTCAGGACCTGGGAACGTGCAGTTGCAGCAGCCTCACTTCTCTCACTCTACAAAATCAGTCAACTCCAAACACCCCATGCAATAACAGAGGCAAAAACAACTAAGCTCTTAGTGAGCAAAAGAAATGATCACAAGACATTTTATCTTAAGACATGGCTAAAAAAAAGTATTATTTGTTCTCAATCATTTAATAAGCTATATTATCAGTGCTGAAACACACATTCCCAAGCAGGATAGTAAGATAAACTCCGTAAATGTCTTTTTATTTTGCAAATGATAAAGCACCTCATTGCCTTTTCAGCACACAGATAAGATACCGGCCACTTCTCAGTGTGGATAAGGCCACTAATTGATTAAATGGAAACTGTTCATGTTTTGTTGTTCTAATGAATGTTTTTGTGCTAATCCAGTCTCCTTGAATAAAAATAACTGCGTATACATGCCATATTGTTTGCTCCACTTGCAGTTTTTATGAACTTTGGTTAAAAACATAATAAAACCTAGTACTCAAGCTGGATGAAACTGCTTTGGGTAGGAGCCTGCATGTTAGAGATGAGAACCGCCCCTGGCCATTCAGCCTGCGTGGTATTTATGAGCAACACTTCATTTTCACAATCTTAGAACACTTACAATAAACAATAATGATAATCATTTTCAAAACACTTGCTGAATTTCAAAATATTTTCCCAGAGAATAATGTTTGCCTCTCTCTGTTCTGATACGTGCATCTGAGTTGCAGGCAGCTCTGGAAAGGTAAGAAGTTTCCGCTTACGATATTGAACAGTAAATCTTGAGCATGAGTCTTTTAGATCTTTAAATAATATTTACTGTTGTAATACACATGGCTTTATAAGCTATTTTAGAAAGTAATTTAGAATACAAAGGAAAATATATAACTTTTTTCAGCTCAGCTGTGAAATTACAATTGCATTCTCACTCTAACTACATAAATAACACCTTTCTCTGTCAGTTCTGGGATGCACAAATCCTCCCTCTCCATAAAATTTGCAGAACTAATAAATACTGACCTAGAATCAGCAATTTTGGTATTTACTAGGGACTCCGAATTAATAAATCAACATAATACCTAAGTGGGCAGTACTACAATCATTTTATATATTCTATATAACTATTTCACATAATACATTTAACGGTCAGAAACATTACACATTTGGCTGGCAAGTCTCTCCTTTAGCATTTAATAAATGCCACACTTTTACATCAGAAATTGTATTTCAGTCTGATGTTTGTATTTTGACTGCACCTAAAATGTGCTTATTGTAGCACACTGCATCAATAAATGAACAATTATTTCTCAGTGGCATGTAAAACACATAGTGATGTCAGCAGCATTAAATTCTAGTGCCAAGTAGGGAAACAGTTAAATGTAGTTTAACTATAAAATTAATATTATACTAATTTTAATAAAAGGCAAAGATTTACCTTATTATTTTTAGTTCAGACATGCAGTCATGTGCAAGGTAATTCAATACCCACTGTATAAAATATGAACTATGAAAATGTTTTACAGATGTTTTTAATCAGCTTCCTTTGTTTAACATTAGACGCTAACCTCCAGAAGATACATACAAGCTGCACATCCTACAGGTAATGCTATCCAGATGGGATGTTTTCCCTGAACATCACGCTTAATAACGTAAGGAATAAGGAATAGCATAAGGAATATGCTGTGAGGAAAAAGCACCTTGGCAAAAAATTTCTAATGTCATTTCATATTCAGTGGCACGACACATCTTTCCCAACTTGCCTACAGTATGTCTGTGGAAAACTCCCAAAACATACAGCATAAAAATGTCTTGAATTCAGACAGCTTTATGTTGACTGCTCGGCTCTAGCAAATACTAAATGCAGTAGTGATAGCATCTTCATTATTAACTCCTTCCTTTGGTTAAATTGTACAGCTTTCCAGCTGTTAGAAGTCTGGGTTATTCCTGCCATCCTATCTCATACCGAATTGTCTCAGTTTACACAAATTTGATCAGGAAGACGCTGTTGCAATGAATGAAGCAAGTACATCTTCCTTGGCAATGAGAAGTGAGCTTTCCTGGTTGGCGGGGAGGAACAAAACACCCAACTTCTTAAATTCCTTATTCAGACAGGAGTCAATGGTAACACCAGTTCCAAGAAGAGGTAACCAGCTAAGGCATCCCAGTGAAGTGGTGAAAACATCCCTTGTGCGTTACACCAATAGCTGAATTTGTTGAACATCATTATCTCAGTATCTCATTCAAATATTATCTACATAGAAAGGGAAAAGTCACAAAATGCCCAGAAAACTCCACAGGTTCTTGCAGAAGTGCACCCCGTAGTCATTTGCTCTGATGACTTGAGCAAAGGAAGGAAACAAAATCTTCCTTTAACTGCTCCAGAGAGACTATAATTTGTCCAGTGTAAGGACATAACCCATATCCATAAACATCTCAATGTTCCTTAAGTGGAACACAGGAGGATTTTAAGCACCTGCATTTTTGGCAGGGATGTCCACTGCATTTTATGAGCTTCCTTAAAACTATGTGCCATGGTGACACTGCTGTAGTAGGAAACGTTCAGGGTGCAGCCTGTCACCTAAAAACTCTCTCTGCGAGGTTTAATCCTCTAGGTATCCTCAATAAACACCGGGAGCGCTGAGTTCTGCACAAAATTCAAAAATCAGGGTTACCTCAAGGAAAAGACCCCTATGCAAAGTCACTCCCTAAAGAGGTCGTCATCACCTGGGGATCATTAAGGGTCGTCACCTGGGGTCCAGAGCTGTCACCAAGGAAGTGAGTTCAACTCATTCCTCCAGAGCCTTCCTCCAAGTCTGAGGCTCTCAGCCCCTGGGGTAGCGCTCGAGCCAGGAGTCATACGCCAGGCTGTGGAAGGGAGATCCAGGAGGATCTGGAAGAGGAGGATTTGATATTTGCTGGATCTGAAGGAGAGTAAGAGAAAGAATGATCCCACACACCAGTGCGAGGGGACTCAGATAAGACAGCTCAAAGTTAATACTGCTACAGCTAGGACTGCTTGTGCATGTCATTTTGTGGCCGGTTACCTGAAAACATGGGAACAAGGCTGTAATTAGAGCAGCAATTACAGAGAAAAACAGAGAAATCTACAGGTTTAATGCAATGGCTATGACACATCATCACTCGTTATTTTCTCTCTCTAAAATACCTGAGTTCATATGTTCAAACGAACAAAAACACACACCTTTATGGAATAAATATGTCAGATATTTACTTTAAGATGAGAGGAGGTTTCCAGCTTACCGACAGTAAGGTGAGTGTAAACAATTATCTCAGGAACGTGGGCCTGCCTGTGTGTCCCATCAACTCAGACTTGAGAGACACCAGAGCTAGGAGGAAGAATGTCAAGTACGAGGAAGTCAAAATTCAACATACACTTCTTCACCTGGAGTACTGTGATCAGCTCTAAGGCCCCAGGCACAAGACAGACATGGATCTGCTCAAGTGGGTCCAGAGGAGGCCATGAAGATGATCAGAGGGTTGGAACACCTCTCCTATGAGGACCAACTGAGAGAGTTGAGGCTGTTCAACCTGGAGAAGAGAAGGCTCCGGGAAGACCTTACTGCAGCCTTCCAGTACTTAAAGTGGGCCTAAAGACAGGGAAGGATTCTTTATCAGGGAGCATATGGATACAACAAGGGGGAATGGTTTCAAACTGGAAGAGGGTAGATTTAGACTGGATATTAGGAAGAAACTCTTGATGTGAGGGTGGTGAGACACTGGCCCAGGTTGCCCAGGGAAGCTGTGGGTGCCCCCTCCCTGGCAGTGTTCAAGGCCAGGTTGGACGGGGCTTTGAGCAGCCTGGGCTGGTGGAGGTGTCCCTGCCCATGGCAGGGGTTGGACTGGGGGGGCTTTAAAGTCCCTTCCAACCCAAACCATTCTGTGATTCTTCTCTTCAGATGTTTGCAGTGGGAATTTTGGGGTAGAATTCAGCTGGAAATTGATGCCTCAAATTATGTACCTATAGTGCATGCATGTGCCTCAGCTCCCAAACAGCAAAAGGAGCCTGGGGGCTATTCAGGTGACCAGACAGTAAATGTTTACATAGTTGAATAGTTAAATCCGCTTCAGTGGCTACTTAGATATCTATAGGAGACATATAGACACACACACAGCCCTGATTTAGGTATCTGAATCCAGACCTGAATCCTACCTTTCACTCTTCATTATGAAATCATGCATACCTTCTCCTGCCAACCAGGACAAAAAATATCTCATTCCAAATACATTTCCAACAGCCTATCCACCAAACACAGGCTGTAACCATCAGCCCATGCTTGTGATGCGGAGAAACAAAAAAGGAATCCAGGGCCACAGGAAAAGCCTCTGACACAAATATATTTTTAAGAATAACCATGGATGTAAGAAACTGTATTTTTCATTATTCAACTGGATCTTCCCAGAAAGGGTCCTGACATCACTACAAGAGCAGATGTGTTCAGGGTTTCTGGAAAAAGGCATGGACATTTACAACAAATAGACTAGACAGATAGAGATACAGATATTAAATGTATGTGATTGCTAGTCTCAGTCAGCAACACAGACAGAAAGAGGTCTGCAATCCAGTGCTCTTGAGTTGACTCAAGTCAATCTTACGGCATCCACATCCCTCTGCAGAGCCTGGTTTGCAGTCACAGAATTACAGAATATTAGGAGTTGGAAGCAACCTCGAAAGCTCATCCAGTCCAACCCCTGCCAGAGCAGGATCACCCAGACCAGGCCACATAGGAACACATCCAGGCGGGTTTTGAATGTCTCCAGAGAAGGAGACTCCACAACCTCTCTGGGCAGCCCGTTCAGTGGTCTGTAACCCTCACAGTAAAGAAGTTTTTCCTTATGTTTCCTTATGTTCAGGTCCCAGCACACTTAACTACTAACTACTAATAAACACTAATTAAAATGTTTCCTGGATCTGAGAATGGTAGCAGCTCTTGCACAAGAACATAGTCATGTCTCCCATACTTATATTACTGAAGCATTTGGAAGTTTAATAAAAATTTAGATTTTAAATGGGTTGTGACAGGTTAAGATTAACATTCTCCTACTGCAATTGCTCAGAAGTAGGGAACTGCCAAGATGCAGGCTATTTTTCACCCAGACAGGAATGTTTCTACTGACAGAGACAGAAACATTTCCACAAAATAGCCTCCTGCTGTCTCCAGCACTAATGAAGTGCACGGCATAAGGTGACGTAATGGCACTACAATTCCCTCAGAATATGAAATGCAAACTCTGTGTTAATCATCCTCCAAAACTACACCAAATCTGTAACTTTTGTATAACATTAAGTCTGTTAGATTAACTGCTGAACAGCCTAACTGCTCATAAAAACCTAAATCTCTTCCCCCTAAAAAATCCCAAAATTATGTGACAAAGGATTCAATATGGGAGTGTCACTAGACGTACCTCTTACTCATCTTGTGTGCGTACAGGGTAGAAAGGTCTGCAGGAACTGTACTTAGCAGATAAGTGCAAAACAACCAATTAAATCTATGAAC
>NW_010162118.1:0-15359 GCF_000695765.1 Mesitornis unicolor | reverse complement strand
ATTCCTGCTCCCTAAAACACGTGTGTATACATTTTCATGACCACAAGTATAGATATAATACATACAAAATGCATAATGGTGTAAAACTTTTGTTACCATGGTCCTGAGCAGCTGGTTCAATAACACATAGTCCTGCAAGACACAGTTGTAAGTAGCTTAGAGAGCTTTGTTATACCAAAATATCACATCAAGGGGCTACTTGGAGTCATCTGACTTCCTTAAATTGAAATTCTAGTATCTTCAATGATGATAAGTTAAACAGTAAATCCTTTTTCCACCTATTCATTCATTTATTCCCTTGTTCATTACGTATATTGTAGCAGCACACAGTAATATACTACGAACACTGGTGGGTGACAGGATTGCAGTGTTGGCCATCACAGTCACATAACAAAGAAGGACACTGTCACATGAAGCTGACAGTCCAGGATGACAGACAGCACATGACAGACCAACACAGAAACATAACAGGCAACAGGAATAGCAACAGTCTTAGAAATTCACCTACTACAGACATTTGGAAGTTTAACAAGAGTTCGGAAGAAGCAAATATTTGCTTTTTGGAACTAAACAAAGCGCTTTTGCTTCATAAGGATGTACATAAGAAAATATACTTTTCAATACTGACTTTATTTTAACAGGGCAGTAAGGCTGACACAAATTTTTAAATGGAGGTGGAGCCCTCAACGCATCATAACAGAACATAGCAGAGAATTGTGACAGACATGGAACATGCAAACATGTAACATCGATGCAACAATCCTACTGATGGTATTTTGGAAAAAAAAGAGCATTTTACCCCAAACCCCCCTCAGATTTAAATTGCTCAGATTAAGTTTTCTCTGTAATGACCTTTTCAAAAACTGTCCTACTATGAACATATAGAGAACAAATAGAGGAGGAAGAAAGCTCTCCTTAAACAAGGAAATGTTCCTCTTTACCTACAAGCAATATCAGAGGTTTGCATATGCTAAGACAAAAGGTTCCATCACTAGATCAGACTATCAGTAGAAATTTCTAATGTTGAACCATATAATCTGTTCAGACAATACCTTGCTGCACTTGGTATTGTATTATATTAATTGTATTATATTAATGCAGAAGGTTTAAAACATTTTGTTGTAAATAACAAAGTTCACCACTCGTATGAATTATTACCATTAAACATGAATAAACACAAAGTGGTCAAGCTTTTGTGAGAACCTCCAGGTACAGCTGAAGCAAAAGATTTATAAAAATTAAGATGAATTTTTGAACTAGGAAGAATCACTTTTAAGTATTATTTTGGATTAAATGCACATATGAACCATATGAAGAATTTAATCAGGAGCAATGGTCAGTATCCTGAAATGAATTATTTTTCTATTGGAAAAGTCATATTTCTTGAAAGAAACAGTTTTGTATATAGGTACTGAGCAGTATTTCACATGTCTATGTTTAAGCTCAAAGACAGAAATAATGCCACCAAAAGATGTATTAACCAGTCTTATATTATGGCACTCACTCAGCATGTGGGACACTCAGTTTCAAGTTTATGTTCCGCCAACAGGCAGAGACTTGAACATTGGGTTTTCCTCTCCAGCTCTGCTGTCCTACCCACTGGACTATTGCCTAGATCACATTCCTCCCCATCTCACTAGATTTTTTACCATTTTTTAAAAAAAGCTTTTCGTTTTGTTCTGATGAAAAAGTAAAGCAAATGTCAAAACCTCTAAATTTCTCAGGAAATGGAATTCTTTTTTTCCAGCCAGACACAGTAATTATGGAGACCTCTGAGCAGGACGTGAACCCTGTAATGCTTGAGCAAGAGTCTGAATTTTAGGCTTGCAGTGTTTAACCGAGTTCAAAATCAGGCATCATTTGAATCAACTCTAACAGTAACGTAACAGAAATGCCACCATCTCTATTGTAACTGCCTCCATGCACACAGATTAGAAGGAGTTTCAAATGCACAGATATATATTGGAAATGGACCAAAATGAACACAAAGGAAACTCAAGTCCTAAAAGCTATACTAAAGCAATCTCAAAGGCTTGCTTTAAACCTGTTAAAGGAAGGAAATTCACAGTTAAGACTGAAAATCCTGGCTGAAACTGCAGCCTTCAAATGCATATATTGCTTTGCAGAAACAAAAAAGGGTAGGCAAACCATACAAATCAAGACCACAGCGTCAGACTGGATTTCCAGTTTTAACTATGATTTGTGACATATTAGAGAACACTTCATTTTATTCTGTTTCCAGAAAGTTGTAGCTTTCAGATGGACAGACCAAGAACAGTCAAACCAGCTGAGGGTTTGTTACAGAAGCAAAATCACTGCCTTACTTGAGGTAGTGAATAGATTTCTTGCTACAGGTCCATTAACAATTAATTTAAAAAAAAAGAACAAAAAAGAAAATAAAAACCAGGAAGCAATACTTCCAGAAGTCACAACACTAGATTTAACAGCATCAACTTTCCTTGTATAAATTTCTTTGTAGCATTAGTACTTGTACAGCAATATCAACCAAGATATTCAAAGCAATTGCTGGTAGCTTACATCAAGCTTTGATTAGGCTGTTATCCATAATTCTTTCAGAAATAGGACTTGTTTCAATAAACAACCATACATATATGCATATATACACATACATGTACATACTTATCCATTTAAATGTGTATGTTTAAGAGCTTTCCTGAACAAAGGCCAAAATTAGTCCAAGATCAGAGATATGGCTCAGATGACCTCTTGAGGCTCCTTCCAGCATAGTTCAGGATTGAAATTCTTAGCAATCAGGGTAAAAATGTGTCATTAACCAAAAGGAAATGCTCAATTTATAACTGGCAGGCCACAAACCCGGCGTGTAGAGAGGCCTGAGGATCAGCCCGGGTAGTGCAGACACAGAATGGGCAGCCTAAGTCCTCACGCAGGTGTCAAACTCATTAAACAATTTGAGGCAAGTCATCAAGGTCTCCTTTCACACGCGAACAGGAATGACAGTGAAATTCAGGACTAGCGTGAGGATTAACTGGTTACGATTTCAAAGCGCTTTGAAGACAACAGGTGCTGAGTAAAAACGCTGAGTATTAGCGGGATGACTAATAAAAATTGTTAGTTACAAGGAGCAGGAATCAAAGGCGAAGGGGGGTACCACAGAAATCCGAGACATCTGGGGAGGAGAATCGGTGTAATAAAATGAAAACAACCCAAACCCGTGTTATTTGGCAATCCCACATGCAAACCACTTGAACTCGACACTTCTGGAGCTGATGTCATCATTGAGCCACCACCTTCCCACTTGGAAAGAGCTGCAGTTTAGAGAACTACTATTTTAAAGCATATTATAAAGCTGAAGTGGAGCAGCTATTCTAGAGAAAAACTACCAGATTAAGCTGAGTCATTAATCAGAACACTGTTAGAGCTGTCTTTCCCCAGAAATTAATGCACCTCCTCCAGCATTTCTAAGAGGGGATGTAGAAAATCATAATACTTCTCAAATACTCGTCAAGATTTCAAGAGCCTCAGGTATATTTGGAGAATGCAAATGTATTGTGTATTAAACAAAGAAATGATACACACTTTTAAAATCTCATGTACAGCCCTCCATAAATCCCACAAACCATCTCATTAACGGTTCTGGTATGATTAATGTTTGTACTGGGCCATTTTAATTACTGAAACAATTCCGAGTTCTACCTTAAAAAGCGGCTTTGTGAAACTGCAGTAGTTGCAGAATATTTTACTCCTGGGCTTGATAAAACACTAAACCAGAAACTGCTTTAAAATAACTGCCTGCCACAGCACTTTTAGCCAACTTTTGCACCTGGTGCCGAGAGAAAAAGCCAAGTGAACTTTCACTCACTTGTTGCACGTCAGCTTCAATGCGATGTCTTTCTTCTGTTGTGTTTGGGTTTCTAACTGGAAGAGACAAGTAAGCTAAACTAGCAGCCAATCAATCCCTAAACTCTAAGAATGCAATAAAATTTGATACCAATAAATCTTTTCTTTTAGCAGCCAGACGAGATTAACAAAGTTATTTGAAATTTTATCCTCTTCTGTTCTTTCAATAGGACGATTACCTGACAATCCCGTTGAATCAAATAGCAAAATTAAAAGAGACACAATTAAGCTTGTATATACATGGGAACAGGATACGTATTTATGCATATCCCTAGTAGGTCCTCCATTATTTATTAGCCTTGATGTATTTTTCTTCCTCTTACAATAAAAGTTATTACACCTTTGGATTGTCAAATAAAAATCCAATTGGCTGAGACATGGACCATCAATATAAAGTAGCTTTGCACAGCTTCTCCCTTAGCTACAACGAGTTGACTTTTTTCAGCTCTGCCATTCACTCGTTTCATGACATTGGGAAAAGCCCCTTCGTCTTCTTTGCACTTTAATTTCTCATCAGTAAAGTGATTAATTTTTTTCCCCTAATTTGGAAAGGTGATGGTACAAGGCAAGATAAAAATAGTAAACTATGTAAAAACATACCCAAGAATTAGACTTTATAAAAAATATAGTTACTGAGTATTACGGGAATGGTTGCTAGGAACAATATCTTGTGAGTGTGCTGAAGTTGATACACTGGCATCAGGCTGTGTATCACTAGACAAGTGCTCATAATCAATCCCCATATATATGCATCCATGTTTGCATGTATGTGACGGTGCAAAGATGCCTGCATTCAGACTTCCATGTGTAGGGTCCACAGAATGTCCACACAGGCAGCACAAGGCAAGCAGACTTGCCACAAGGCTTTCCATTTTTCCATGAATTCTCCACTGAAATGTAGAATCCATTTCTCCTCCTTTCTTCTTAGTCCTGTGCTGTCCTTCATAGCGACAGCAATGGCCATGTCCATCTACTTTCTCTGGCCTCATCTGAGATTCAATGTGGGAACAACACATCTGCTGATTCTCACTCCATTTGCTACTTCTTGAAGGCCACCCTGTCAACAGCACTCAACGCCCTGTAAAGCCAATTCCGAAACTCATTCTCCAGACCAGACCTTCTGCAAGCATCAATGCACCACCCACAATTTGTCTTTCAAACCTCTCAGCCTCTCATTTCAATTATTCTCATTCTCTTGCTATTGAACACTAAAAAAGGGTCACGGGATCCTCTGCCAAACTCCTTCCACTACCAGTTTGTTTTCATCTTTCTTTATTCCACTTCTTTAAGCAACTCTTTGTTGAATCTCAGGCTTCCTATTCCTTATCTGCAACCTAGCTTCCTCTTTCAGCTCCATAATTTCTCTGCTACAGGAGAGAATATATGCATTCCTACAAAGTTGCACCTTGTTTTTGCTCCTGAACGCCTACTTTTGTCACACATCTCTGGCTTTTTTCCCAACTCTGACCCACTTCAGTAGATCATATCCTACCTATTTACTTTACAATTTTTCTTTGCTCTCTGGCTCTTTTGCTCATGGTTTACTGATGTCCTCAGCCTGCACTCTCTTATAAAGAACTCATAACTCAATCCAGACTCTCTCTCCAAATCTTTTGCCATTTCTTTCTCTCTCTTCGTGTGTAAAAAACCCCAGAACACACAGTTTTCAGCTAATGCACAGACTTCTCCTCTTCTAACTTTGTCTTGGATCAGCTCCAGCCTGACTTTTCATAAATCCCCTCCCTTAAAACTATTCATTTATGGGACACCATGTACCTCTCCCTGGTCAGAAATCTGGGCCTCCAATATGTCTTTATTTTCCCTGACTTTGCTGCTGCTTTTGACACTGTTATCACCTCCTTTTGCCAACAGAGAAGTTCCAATTATCCTCCTTTTCTTTTTCCTTTTTTTTTTAATTGCTTCAAGGCTTTTGCCATGGGGAGTTCTCTCTCAGGTGGAAGTTATCTGAATAAACATAGATTCCCTACAACTGAGCTGGTCACTGAGGGCATCATTTATAGTTACCAGACAGAAATCGTCTTTCTGGGTCCAAATCCACCTCATCCCAAAAATAAATGCCTAAAAGAAGATAAATAAATGACATCCTACAAATAAGATTTCTCTCTGTAGTCTCTGATTATTTCTCCCATGAGCACACATGACAGTATATACACCTATATAAATTCCAGTATGTAGAAATATAACTATTGATAAGCAATAACACAGAACATTATCTAATATGCCAAGTGAACACAGGAGACATACAACGCCTTTACCCAAGATATAAGAAAATGAACAGCCTAACTCAGTAGATTAAATGTTGGAATTTAAAGAAGTGTATGAAAATAGAGCTATCTGAGTTTGGGAGTATTTATATAAATTACAGATGTATCTACTGAACAAAGTCTACTGTACTTAAAAGCTGTGTTGAAAATAATTCAGTAAAGAATAAACCTCAACTGGTGCCAATTGGTACAGAGCTCCTGACAGGTTTTCTCAAATTAACCTCCTTTTTGCCCACCTCTGACCAAGCCAACAACTATTACCTCATGCAAAACTATCTTGTAGCAGCCACACAGCTCTTTTAAATAATTATTTTTCCTTTAATTGTGGGTCTTAATAGCACAGGAATCTACAGATTATGCAGGCAGTGGGTCTGTAAGGAAAAAAGACATTTCTTGAGGGAAAGCTTCAGGCTAAAGCAGTAGAATTAAACAGTGACATCTGGCTAATACAGTTTAGCAAAGTTTATGGGAAGAGATTGTTTTTATGGCTGCATTCTGGGCTTTTAAGAAATTGGGTAAGAACCAAGGGTTTCCTAAAGAGGTGACCATCATTTTAGTGAGTATTCAATGAATTGTCACTGCTGCCTAAACCCATCACTAAACCACAAAAATTCATGGATACTTTCAGATAGAGCTACACAGATTTCTTAGTATAATATCTTTTATGATGAAAGACCTTCAGTTAACATACAAAAACTCTCAGGTAAAAGAGTTAGAGAGGAAATTCTACGCTGTCAGTTGCCATCTTTGTCAGGGATGGGTTACAGCCTGCATTCAGATTGCTCCATTTATTATCAAGTCTGAGAGAAAAGACTGTTTGTGCGAGTTTCTGTGTATAAAAGAAGTTATTTTCTCTCTACTCAAGGACTGTGCCACCATCAACACTCCTATCAGGTAGAACTCGTGGCTTGAAGATAAAAGAAGCACAGAAATAAAAAGCGTTGACATCCCCCACAATTAAATAAATACTGATCTGAAGGTTTCTGCTGTTATCACTGTTTTTGTTGGCCAGGGACACTTACAGACACAAAAGAGTCGTATTTGCCAAAACTAAAGCACTTAAATATTAAGAAAACAAGTTCTGCAGCGCTTCAAGAAGTAAAATAGCTTTTGCCAAGTTTTCCCCTAGCAGTGGGAAATACTACCTGTATTTCCAAAGTAAGTTTCCTTTGAATGATGGTAACACCTTTGCTTTCAGCTATTGCTCTCCTCTGAAGAAGAACAGAAATGGAAGATGTTGACAAAGGTGGAGAACTTTGGTATCGACAGTGATCTATTAATAACAAGTGCAGTATTAGAAACTCAAGACCTCTGAACACTAGGTGTCAGTGTAAGAAATGGAAAAATATCAAAAACCTGTTGTTTCCAATCAGGTGGATTAGCTAAGAAACCAGAACCAGCTGTGACCACATTTCCTTGTAACTGCGTAACACTGTTAACAAGCCAATCTTCCTACAAAAAGTTCTTCTGAAACTATCAGGTTTGCTTGAAATCAGATAAGGTGATTTAAAAACTACAATGAATTTGCTCTGTTAAACACTCCGAGATGACCTTTAAGGTTTAGGAGTTACACTGAAAGACCATGCAGAATTTAACACTACTCATTTTTCACCACAGATATCCATAAATCAGTCGTGTCTTTCACAAATTAAGGTTTACAGTTTTGTTTGACAGAATCCATGAAGAAAGAAATTTAGAAATATAGCTAGTGACTCACTTAAAAGTCTAGATTTTACATGGATGGTCAGAATGTAAAATACTCATTTAGTTATTTGACTTTAGGAAACGAAAATTCACATCGCAGAAGTGCCCATTTATGTCCCCTGATACAGAAGATAATCTGGCATCACTATCTCAGGCATAGAAAAATATTTTTGTTTGCCTTTATGTACGTTCACATGAATCCACCCAGGACCTCAAACGAAAAGCAGAAGGAATGTTATCACCCATCAGGCACTGACAGTTAACACATCTGGACAATTATGTGAAACAAAGCAAGTAAGATGATAGAAGTAACAATTAGAAATCCACTGTTCATTGGATTCTGGAGCTGATTTCAACGATACACAGATGCTTTTGAAAGTCAACTCGAGGTCCATCTTCCTAATAAATATCCATGTGTTGCACAACATTGATAAATTTCTGATTCTTTTCATTTAGTTTACTAATTGCTGCCAGAATTGGACTACCAGAAGAGATGGGTCTTTGCGTGCAGATATGGACTTTACACACACGTTCGTATAACAGTCAACGTACGTCATAAAATCAAGTTGAAGAAAGAATGAAAGAAACCCTAAATATCATTTTTCCATTTGAATTCTGAAGCTTGGGATATGAAAAATTGCTCCTTCATTTCAGTCTAGCCAAATGATTTGAGATACTTTTATAGGCTACATCAAAAATACCCTTGGCAAAAGCCTCTTCAGTCATCAACAAGTTCAATAAAAGGAATTAGAGAGTAAAACCATTGACAAAATATTGATTTATCAGAGCGCATCATATAATGCAATAAAAATCTAACGATTCCTCTTCAACTTAACCTTTTCATCTGTTCATTTCTGAAGAGCTGATCACCTCAGATATCACAGACCTCCAGCAAAATAATAAGTGACATCAACGTAAGTGGCCAGTACACCCTGGACACTCCGCATCTGTCTTATTTCAGCTCATCCAAGATTTCAATAGTCATTAATCTACGCTATACTCCTAATAGTATATATAAAAATTAAATGGAGGATGTATTTGTATTCTGGAAACTCAGGCTGGGATCAGCTTATCAGTTGATTCATAAAAGCCCCAGAAGTCATGGCAACTGAGTACATTTATATATTTTAAAACGCCATAGAGTCCAAAGCCCCACAAGTGAAATTTCATATATATTTAATTCCTCTTGCTCTACAGCTTTAACAGGAATCTGATGTGTTAAGGGTGGAAAAAACAGATGTGCACATGTAGACACATACATATGCATCCATGCACAGCACATAAATCTATGTCATTGTTATTAAAGGCCCAAAGACTGATACAGAAAATCAGGAAACACTGGGATTACAGCTGCCTGCACTGCCTTCATTCTTTCCATTTCATATGTACTACAAGACAAACTGTAACTGATCAAATTACTTTTTCCATTCAACCTAGTCAATGGTTTGGATACTTTTCTTCACTATTGAACACATTACTACAATTATGTGGGCATAATTATTAATTTACTTCTATTTGACTTTTTTTTAGGGTTCTTAATAAAAGCATCTTAGTCTTTCCATGTTTTAGATCAGTGAAGTCCGTCAGCACTGGATGCTGAGCAGCATCTCTGCATGACTGGAAAAAAACCCCAAAGCAGCAGCTCTGTCTCATAGCAAGTGTTGACTCTGCAGAAAGACCCATGGGAAAGCAAACACCCGACCAAGGCAGACCTTCCTCATCTTAAGAGAAAGCCCAGACAGAGCCCAGAATCCCTGCCCGGGACTCCTGAAGTTGATTCTGACCTTCAGAATAAATATGTCTGCATACAGTGAACAAGTAGCAACTAATGTTGAGAGTAGAAAACTCAGGATATCACTTCTCATATGAATTACCAATGAAGAGAATGCAAGAGTTCATTGTTTCCAAGTTAAACTTTCCATAAAATGTCTCCTTAAAAGACATTTTCTAATACTCTAAGACAATTTCTAATACTGTATATAAGACAAAATGCTGTCTATTTGCTCAAGTAATCTAAAGTTAAGTGCTTGCCAATCAAGAAATACTAGAAAATAAAAAAAATATATATTTTTTAACAAGAAATTGAGAAAAGACCGTCTTGTGTCTGACGTGGGCCTTTCTAAACCAGTGATGTCTTCACCCATGAATGATACACACGCTGCCACTGAGCTCGTGTAGTACAAGAGTATTAGCATCTGATCTCTGTAGAATGGCAGTGAATGGGTTGAGTTTATTAAAATTTTTTCACTCCATACAAAAAGATTATACTCAAAATGACAAATCCTACTCTTTTTGGTAAATTGAACAAAATAGTTTTTTTGAAAAAAGGCCCTTCCTTTTAGAGTTGCAAATAAATACTTCAAAAAAACAATGCAAATAATCCAAAATCAAATATGAGAATGGCACCACAAAAATTAATGTCAAAGATGCTATTTCCATTAAAAAAAGGAAAAAGAAAAATCCTACCAATGCACTAACATAATCTGAATACTGACTACATTTAAATAACATAAAATGTACAGGGAACAATTAACAGCCTCTTGCTAGAGATAAAGTCCTTTCTCTTCTCCATCACACATGGGTAACGCTAACAAATACACCTCACTGGTACCCAGGCTATTTTTTATATTACAGACTTATTCTCCAGTCTGACTTCTTCCAGGGCAGGTGTGCCACGTGTCGGCTGCAGACGTGTGCGTGTTGTTTAATTCACTCTACAGTAGGAACAGAGCGAACAGTCGAAGGATTTTTCCCAGCTGGTTTTTGTGAACTCCTTTATCCCACTCATGTAAACACCCCGCGTGTTCCGGTTTGCAGAGCTGTGTATACACCCTGCGATGAGTACAAAGTCTCAATGTTTAGTTAGCCAGAAGATTGTTTCCATCCTGTGATTCATTAGGTCCCTGTGGTACCCTCAACTTCCTTTATTTTGTGCAATCACAAATTATATTAGTTTGTCTTATTTTGATAACCCCTCTAATTAATGTCTTGCACAGGAAGCTTTATTACTGTTTTAAAACAGACTCATAAAACAAGGACTTTTCCTGTTACTAGGGTGGCATAAATGACAGTTGCGTATAACTTTGGGACCAAGAGTGAACAGTGCTTCACATTGTTTGTTTTTATCAGTGGGCAATTACTGTTAAATAATTACTGTTGAAAAATTCAATTCTTTCTTTTTTGAAATGAATGTCAGATATTCTACATTTACATACATAAAGGTTACAAGTCTAAGAGTTCAAAAACAGAGTCAACAAACCTGAAGCTGTATGATTTCAGAACAGTGTAGAGGTCACATGCATTAAAGTGACTGATCCAGTTTGTGAATGGGTAATGAGTCTGATTCAGTTTTAAAAAAACCCAAAATTGTAGGAGTAGGCTGTAAAGAAACAAGAAAGCTCTATCCCTGTTTCTGTTTAAATTCATGTTTTTTCCCCTACTCCTCTCTCCTATTGCCACTGTCATTTTCTCTGGACAGGCAAGTGAAGGTGAGTCTTCCCTCCTTCTCCTCCTTTCATTTTAAATGGCAATAAAATGGGTAACAGCTGGGAAGCACAGAAAGCACAACACATTCATCCAGAAAATGTACAGGCCACTGAAAATACAGAATTCACACTGATCATGATTAAATACTTAACATTTCAAATCAGTAAACCAATCTGTATGCTTGCCTCCATATTTTCACCATTCCTTTTCCTAGCTGTGGCAAATGACTACCTAATCTATTTAAGTTCCTACTATGAAAAGCAATTTACTCCACAGGATGGATTTACTATGGACTTACTCAGGACCTGAAATACTGCTGAATCTCTGCATCTCGCTGTAAGTGTTCTACCAATGAATTACTGCCACAATTTAAAATAATCTATGTATTCCAGTATAGATTATTCACCTGTTGGCCTGTGTTCTGTGCTTCGGTTCAATCATAGGACTGATTCTGAATTAGCTATATTATCTGTGTAAGGCAATTAATTGCTGATAGTAATAAACCAGAAAAAAAATATCTATGGGTATTTGCAAAGTGTTTATAAATGCATATGTGTAACATCAGAACCAAATCATGCTTCTACAAAGGATGCAAGGGTAGAATACTAATAAGTATTAGCAACACAAGTTGTATGCAATTAAATTCTTCCATAGGAAGACAAATGTAAGTGATCAAAACAACCTCAACAGATATCATGTACAACACGATTTTTGGGCAATTGAAGTTCCTTTAAGTTGACACTACTGCATTCTATAAAAGCCAACCAAGTGGGTTTGACTTAAATCATTTGACATCAATTGAAGAGATCAGAGTCCATCGTCTCGCAGACACACATTAGCTGACAGGGAGCAAACCACAACTCTATTAACATGAATTCTATCTTTCATGACAGTCTCGGCGATGACTTACCACGTTTTACAAAGAATTCCAGCAGATAAAACATTTAAAGGATGCAGTCCTATGTTGTTGCAATGAGCTGTGGCCTTACCTCTGAGCAGTCACTTTCATAGATGGATAAGGTTACCACCAGTAGGTAGGGACTTTTGGGCTCTGCTGTTTGTTAGTACATTTGTAATTTTGGTGTGCATACGTATAATTTTTCACAGCCCTTTGCCTAACTCTTTACTACTGATAACATGTCTTTCACTGGGGAAAAATTAATTTCCTCTCTTCACAGACGCCATTTGATATCTCAGAAACAAAACATAAAGGACTGCAGATCAAGGGCTCAATTAAATAATCAAATTCTGTGCAAGCAGGTGTCTATACTACAACAACAACAACAACTACTACTACTACCACTACCATATTCAGCATGCCTAGAGACAAAACTGCTGGTAGTCCACTCTGATAGCAAATGCCCAGTTGATACATTCTCAGTACAAGGATGGTAACTCCTTCATAGTCTTTTCAATTTAAGTAGCACATCATGACCTTATTGTCTATTTGCCTTTGAACATGAAGCTGAAGCACAAACATGGAGCTATGGCCCCATCAAGAGAAGACACCAAGAGATCTTTAGTTTTTAATATTAGTCTAATAATACTACATTTTCCTATGACAAAATTCTGGACAGAGACGGTCGAGATGAGGAGAGATTTTTCCTCTTTCTTAAATGTTACATGAAACGATTTCCAGATGCTTTTGCAACCATATATGTACAAGACTTCAGGTATTTTGATGCCAAACTTCTCAATGGTAGTTTAATAACTAAGAAAAATTCCAATTCCATTTCTCTTAGTTACAGCCTCTTTTTTGATGAAGTGCTGAATAATACTGATTTGTTCTAGAGCAGAGGCTTTGAGTTCCCTTTCTAAGGGTCTGAATAGATATTAATAGTTTATCATAGTATACGACGCTTCAAAACCTTCTTACTGCACATGCAAAATGCATTGGATATGATGAAAGAACAAACTGAAAGAGGCCAAGTTCCAGTTCAAATGGAAATTTAAAGGCTGGTCCCCTTCTGATTAACAACTTTTTGCATTCCCTGTTGAACCTTTTCGGTAGGCGCAATTTTCCCTGTAACAGGCATCTACTACTTTTGATTAACCACAGAGAACAGTATAGCCTGGAGCCTCTAGTCTTAGCACACATAAATAAATACAGTTTTAGGGGCAATATTAAGGCATCTATAAATCCATATAGATCAGTTACTAAACAAATACTATCAGTCAACATTGAATTTGATTTCAAATTCAAAGTTAAATTAATTGTGCTGTTCACATACATTTTGCTTGAACAAAAAATGTACAGAACTTTCTCATTCTAGGGTGGGGTTTTTTGTTTTAAATTGCTTGATATGCAAATAACAAAACATTTATTATAGTTACAATATAGGCCAAAAAATTTCTAACACATGCTAGCATTCTGAGACAAATTGGACAGAATTTATCTCTCAACTTTTATGCCTATCTCCTAGATATTCAAACCCCAGCAGGCTACCAAAGATCCCTTTATTAGTCAGCTGAGGAAATAAATTCCTCAAGGGATTCAACTTATCTAACTCCGAAACTAATTTTAAGATGATGTGAGCCATCCTCTGGAAATGCTCACTTCCTTCCATATACTTTTATACTTCTTCTTTATATACTTCCATACACTTTTAGCAGAATTCCCCTTAATGTAAAGCAGTGTACATATTGTTCAAAACACACAAAATCAATCATAAAATGTGATGCAGACTTAGAAAAGCCTGTTTTTCAAGAATTTGACTTGTTAGGGCAGTCATCTGCTATGGCAGCCAGACCTCATGAAGTATATTGTGGTTTGAAGCAGGGACCGTATAAATCTGTCCAAACTAACCCCTGATTTAATAGAGGTCAGATCAACTTTGAAAATAGGAAGCTGGGACTATAAACCTCCGAGATATCAAAAGTCAACCAATCAAAGGTAATCATACTGGCAACTTATTTTTTAATTCAGAAGTTCAAATCTGGACTTAATCAAACAAGTACGGGCCCTTCTTGCAAATGTTTACTATGAAAGATGTAAGCAACACGCCAGTTTTACTGTAGGCATAAAAGCAATTTCTACCATTTAGCCTTATACATGTATTATGAATGGCAAAATGGACATGAATTTTGAAAAGTAATCATTAAATTCCATAATGAGAACTGTGCAGTCCATTAACATGAGTAATACGACAAAATCCAGGTTGTAAGCAATAAATTTACATCTGCAGTCAGCTTCAATTACAAAATAGTTTTTTTCTAGTACTGGATATATACCTACACCTACATCTATAGTGAAAATCTAATGTAACTACCTAGTAACAGCTCAATAAGGATGTGCAGTTATAAAGGATGACAAATGTGTAAAAAAAAACCCCTATCACAAGTCTGGAGCATGTAAAAAGCTCCTGATTTAAGAGTTCCGGCATGCGAATGTCAGAGGTCAAAGCAATGAGCTATTAAAGATACTTTCACTTCCTCAGAAATAAAGTGCTGTCTTGGGCTCCGAGGGGAAAGGTTAGAAAAGCTGTTTATCTGCCGCTCCGTTCCCATTCTTCCTTCTGTCAGGAAATCAGACACGCTCCTCCGCCCCACGCAGGGTTAACCCTGGGTCACGGCTGTTCCCGAGTAAGTGCCCGGCTTTGATTTAAGTGCCAAGACCACATGGCTGCAGGTTGCGTTTTGAGGATATAAAGCTCGGCTTAGCTAAGCCTTGGTGGGACGTAAAAGCACAGACTCTTCACCACATCGTAGCTAAAGGAAGAGTGGAGCTGCAGCCATCGGTTTGCCCAAATTAAGGGGGTCGTTCACAAAAAGAAAAATGTTATTTTGTAGCAGTTAGAGCCAGAATAAGAATTACAAATATGTGCCTGGAGTGGCATGAAGGAAAGGAGCCACAGCACAAAGAGTCTGAGAGAGTCAGGGATACAGCACTGGGCTTTGGAGGTGTGAGCAGAAAGAAACTACCCCAAAGTGTTCACTGCGATTGAGGAAGCCCCCAAACGGTTGCTGGATTAAGTGCAAAGCTGATGGAAAGCACCTGCCTACAGG
>NW_010162117.1:61230-97687 GCF_000695765.1 Mesitornis unicolor | reverse complement strand
AAGGAGACTCCACAACCTCTTGGGGCAGCTTCTGCTTCAGCACTTGTCACAGCTGGTGGTAACAATTTCAACTCCTTTGTACACCTGAGTTACATCTTTAGAGCTCTCTTTAGAAAACTACAGCTCTGAGTACACTTGACCCAGATGTGTGGTTGTTTTTATAGTGTGGATGCTTCATCTTGGATGCATTTAATAGAGAGTTATTCAGCTTGTTTCAGATACAAAATACTTTAATTTATAGCACAGCTGCCTAACTTTTTTAGCTTATTAAGAACAAGACTGTATACTACAGAATTTAATGCTGAGCTAAAATTTCTGGGAGTCTCAATATTTTGTATAAAAAGTAATGTAACAGAGTTAAAAAGGGGAAAAAAGACATTTTAAGTTATGAACAATTCTGAACAATTAGAACTACATCTGTAAAAGATTGATTTAGATTTGTTGTTATTGTAAATACCAATGTATATTTTTGGAGTGTATTCACTTATTTTCACTCCAGGTTTTTTTTAACATATATTCTTACATGCTCGTATTATTCTGCGTCAAAGTAGTTTAATTGCATAGGGCCGAGAAAGTAACTTGAAAATGAATCATAACTAACCATAAAATTAAAACAAATTGTTGAAAATGTACAGTTATTAATATACTTGAAATTATAAACATCAAAAATAAGATACAGTTGTGACTTATCTCCTTGGCAATGTAATAATTCCAAAGATAACTAGAGAAAATGATATTTTTTATTTTCCTTTTCTTTTCTAAGATTGTTACAAATCTTGAAAAGAGAAAATAAAGGCACTCAAGACAGCTTTTATGTTTTATACAATCATAGGATAATTCAGACTGGAAGGGACCTTAGAAGATTATCTAGTCCAAACTCCTGGCCAAAATACATTCAGTCAATTCGGACAAGGTTGCTCAAGTCTGGAGTCCAATTGAATCTTGATAATCTTCAAGAATGGAGATTCCTCAGCCTCTTTGGGAAGCCTCTCCCAAGGCTTGATTGTTCTCTTTTAATAAGGAACACATGAAAAGAGAAAGAGTTGGATATTAAGACAAACATTTCTATGTTCTCAGCCTACCTAGAAGGTTCAATTCTTGCTTCTAAGAATTTATGATCTCAGAGAGAATGATGCCATAGGCCGTGTATGTAATGTCTTGATAAACCAAGTATATTCATACTATCTTCCTTGTTTGGCTGTCTTACAAGAGCTAATGGAAAATATTTTGAGAACATACCACCAGCCCAAATTTGAGTGTTCTGTCTTTTGTTAAGTTCGATAGTATCTTCAGAAGTCAGTGAACAGTTGAAGGTATTCTTAATGTCCCATTCTAGTCCCTTTTTTTCGTCTCTTAATCCATTGTAGTTATGCTGTCAGTTCTGCCTCTTGCCCCTTTCTAAAAGAGTTTTCCATTTTCAGGACAGACTGCAGCCGTACGTGATTTTGGAAGGACATAAGCACAAGGGTGACATTCAGTGATATGTTATTCTTCAGTCTTTCCCTGTAGCTTAGGCAATGATAGTGTTTTTTTTTCCTTGTACTAATATAGTTACCTTTTGAACGCATGTATAGATAAGGAAATAACTGATTGACTGGAGGGGACTATGGTCACCAGAAGCACATAGGGAGACTGTTTTGTCTACCTAGTGGCAACAAGGCACAGTTAAGGAAAACTTAATATCAAGGAGGAAAAAAACAAAACCAAAGGAGAGCAATGAAATTATGGAGAGATTTTAAGGGGAGGTGGAGAAACTTCAAATGAAAATATTAGTCAGAAGCTAATAAGGTTTACCAACTTAACAGTTTACTCACAGGAAAATGAATGTTTGGTAAAAATGATTAGGAAGAAGGATGTAGTATCCCATAGCTCGTGCTTCTGAGCTCGATAGTGAAACCTTGGGAAATTGGGCTGTATTAGAAGTATCAACCAAGGTTAATGTATAGATAGTATAATATTTGGGGTTTCATTATTTTTTTCTGATCAGCAGGACACCCACCAAGCTAAAATCACATTTCTGCTGTTTGAGCGTAGATATCCTTAATAGTTTTTATGTGGAGCAGCAGTGTGTAATATTGGAAAGAGTAGGAATGACTGATTTAATACCTAGCAATGAAGATAATATATGTAGTTTTCGAGGATTTTTATAATTAAGAAGGCAAAGGTGACTAATGTTTTGTAAATTAAATAAGGGAAATATGAGACAGATGAAACTTAATAAAATAATAATAAAATTAAACCTATTATAATAGTCCTTCTCAACTCAGTAAATAAGGGGAAAATGGAATAATGTCTTATGAGTGTCTGTTAGCAGTTAGCATTGGGAACATTTATTTCATTATCATCAGTTTATGAAAAAAACATGGTGTCACTGCATTTTTTTTTCCAGTTTAATTTAAACTCAACTTGCAAAGCTTGAGAAGATTTCTTACATCTTTAGCTACTGCAGGTAGATGTATTTAATCTGAAAATTGATCTATTCAAAAAAAGTAGTCAGGCTATGCCGTGTAAAATACACAACATCATCAATTCCCTTTGAATACACGTGGCTTCTGAGAGTGCCCAGCAACTTAAGGGTATAGTTCAGCACATTACGGAACTGAAATCTTATTCTGTTGTCATGATAGTTCACACTAGAAGTTTAAAAACAAAACAAAAACCAAAAGCAAAACCAAACATGATACTCAATAAAGATGGATTGTTTTGCTTCTTAGTGATTATAGCAAAGCATAAGAAAGGGCCCAACATGTACTTACTACTGAGCTTCTTGTAAGCAGAGCAAGAAATTACAGCCACCTCAGTTAACACAGCCCATAGAATTTTAAATCTGTCAGTAGTTAACAAAGCTTGATATTTTATTAAAAAAAATTCTAAAGCAGTCACCAGAGGAAGAGAGCATGATGTGAGATCAAATATTTTGCCTTCTATATTATTTTAATAGTTTATTAGCATTCTTTCATCCAGAGGCTTACATCTAGTGAATCTTTAGGATGCTGCCATTAGGGTAGGGGTCTTGAAATTGTATACTAGGGTCCTAAGCAGTAGTGTGCAATGAGTAACTTAATTTGAAATCATTTGAGGGCAGAATGACTGATAAATGACAGATCAGTTGAGTGTGTAGGAAAGAAACCAATTTAAAACAGATAAGTCACTACTTGTTAATGTGTTGATTAATTAGCCTAGAGTGATCCCCTAAATGATTCCTAGAATACTATGCATTAATTGACAGTACTGTGATGTTCTTTCACTTTATTCCTTTTTCTCTTTCTATTTGAAATAGAAAATTGCTTCATATATAAGGAGAATTCAATTTTATTGGTAGACTATTATCTTAGTATATTAAGATATTGCTTGCTAACGAATATATCTGTGGACTTTTTTGCAATATTATACCAATCAGACATAATTACGACCTCAGATGTCTAGGGCTAAGTTTCACAGTTCGCGCATACACATACCTAAGGATTTGAGTAACTAAGAAAGCAGCATTATTAGTTTGGCTATAAATAGTAGAATCATGAAAAGAAATAAATAATAGCTCATTTAAGTTAGTGATAGAGACGTTAACCTAAAAAAAAACCAACCAGAAACCCAAAACAAAAAAAAAAATCCGAACAACAAACCATAAAACATACTTTTTTAGAATTTGGTGTTACAGCAAGTAGTATTTTTAAAAGGAATGGTCAATATTTTGCTATTAGTAACTTGTATACGAGTCTTAATCAAGATTATGTCAAAGATGATCATCTTGAGCTCTGAATTCTCCCTGAGATATAAATTGATCAAGATCTCAACAAAGGTTGAATGTCCAACTACAGATCACTTCAAATGAATCAGTCCATTCAACAAAATTGTTTTCAAAATGTTTCTAATTCATTATGTCACACTTTCATTGGTTTGTATGGTAGCAGTAGTTAACATAAATATTTGAAAGAAGTGGCTGCCTGTGAATGATTCATTTTTGGTTTTTATTCTGGAGTCAGAGATACATTTTGGAGGAATATGCACATAAACAACTTTGTGGGTCCTATTTGCATAGCATATGTCAGGACTAAATGACTATTTTACAATAGTAGTGTAAAATGGTGTGAGTCAGATGTAGTATAGCTAACTTTAGATATATCATCATTGTACTATTTTACTGTATATTAATTAACCTTTATGGAATTAAAATGTATTTTAAGCACTCTCATTTGCATACTTGCCCTATAATAATATATTGCCATTAGGGATCTTACATAAATAGGCATATTCAGGAATGTTAATTTTTCTGCAAGTTCAGTTTTGTCACTGAACACCAGGCAGACAATGAAAATATTACTGTGGTTAACATTTGCTTTTATTCAATTAATGAATAATTATGGTGGAGCTTACTTTTGTTAAGTGCAGTTATCTTCTCGTGTTTTTAGTGGCTTGCAGTTCATTATGTTTCTAAATGAATAATAATAATACAAGCCAAGGAATAAATGCCGTTTGGGATTACAGTTGATGATGACCCCCAGTCTGGCTCATCATTTCCAATAGTTCTGTCTTGTGGTTCTAAATATTTTCAAAGTAACTGAATCTTTCCTTTTTTTGCGACTGAACTCCAAAGGGGCTTTTTCAATTCCCCTGTTTTCTATTATAACCATAAAATTAATTTTTTTATCCCAAGGCCTCTATGTTAGTAAAATTTCTTTAGACACAAATTAAATATGAAAGCCTTCTAACTGGGTAGAAAAGAGATTTAGCTTTACTTCACTAAGCACTTCTGATAAAAAACCAGCTCTTTAAAAATTGTAGGCAAGGGAAGAAATCTGAGGACTTACCATTAAAAGAAACAACAAATCCACAACAAAACAAAACTGCTACAGTTCAAGCAATAGGGAGCATTGTTGACAGTACTCTGTGTTATTGTGTTTCTTAAAATAAGATCTTATTTAAAAGCCCTAAAAGTTTTATATCCTACTGATTTGCCCTTCAAGACTAGTAAGTTGTTGAGTTTTTCTTTTCTTTCTCTTTTTATTTTTTTGTTTGTTTGTTTGGTTGGGTTTTTGGTTTTTGTTTGTTTGGGTTTTTGTTTTTGTTTTGAACAGCAACTGTGTTCTGAATTGAAAACATGTTCTCAGAAGTCTTCAATTTTTAAAGTCAATGTGGTCTAACCCCGTCAGTCAGAAGTGGGAAACGAGACCGTATTTCATTCAGGTACCTTGTGTAGCTGCAACTCTGCAATAATACCTGCTCAGCACAACTGGAGGTGAGGGCTCATTTGACAGAAGCAAATCTGAATTAGCCTTCTTCAGTGCAAATCTCATTTATTTGTGCTAGAGGACAAGGAAGGAACACTTGAAAGAAAGCTTTTCTTTTGTTATCTGAAGCTAAAAGGTGGACATTTGACAGACAAAAACTGACTACTAAAACCTTGATAGCTGAGTATTTATGAGAACAGAATATACAAAGAAGTCTAGAAGTCTAGTCTAGTCTTTTTTGATAGAAATTCAGTTTACTGACAGAATTATGACACAAGAAATTAGATTTTGAGACTTCAACTGAGTTGTATAAACATGTGGGGTTTATTTTTTGTTGTTTGTTTTGTGGAGGTTTTTTTTGTGGTTTTGATTATTTTTTTTTTGAGTGACTGCTGGGAGAATTTTTCAAAACCTAGATCCATTTTTCTGCATTGCTGTGACAAAATTATCTAACAACGCCATATGGGCTACCTGAAGTTCGTCTGTTTGGGGTTTGGTGCTTTTCTTTGTTTTAATGTCCCATCGTGTAATAGAATATTACACCATGTCAACTACAGATTTCTATTCCTCTTATTTTGAACTGCAGCTTCTTGAAATGCTATTAAACATTTAAGTGTTTCTGCCATGTGCAAGAAAAGTCATAATTTCAATGATGGGGAAAATGTTGCATGATCATAAACATCTTAAAATTTGTCACTATTCGGGAAAGAAATATGGCACTAAATACTAATTCTGAAAAAAAAATGGTTATGATAATAATATTGTACTTTGAATAGCTGAGGTGGGCTAATTAATGCACTTTCAGTTCAGCTTCCCAGCTTTTCCTTAATATATTTTGAGTTTTAGATTTATTTTTTTATTGAACTTTTGAAATTGTATTTTAGTAAACTACTACATCGACATTACAACTCAAATCCTATGATAAACTCCTGCCTCTCCCCAAGTTAATGTAAGAGCCACATTCAGCTTAGTGTTTCATATAATGATTTTTAATATGAAAATGAAGGTGTCACCAAGATGCTTGTGTTTATAGAGCTCAGGGTGCATGAGGAGAAGGACAGAGCAAACTGAATTTGGTCTTAGGAACAGAAGGTTAAGGAGAGGTGTTATTGCTGTCTAGAACTACTTAATGAGAAGATATACAGCAAAATGGAGATCTTCTCGAAGGTGCACAGTGATAGGACGAAAGGTAACAGACACAAGTTGTAAAACGGAAAATTATATATTAGAGGAAAAAAATAATCACAAGAGTACTCAAACATTGGAACAGGCTGCCTGCAGAGGAGGTGGAATCTCCTTCCTTAATAGATATACCTTGACTGAACACAGCCCTGGGTACCTGGATATAATTGGGTTGCTTTAGCCAGTGGTGTGGACCATAGAAAGGTTTCTTCCAACCTTAACTCTGTGATTCGGTGACTCAACTCAGGATCCCCATCAGTCATGCTGGTACGAGGTGTCTGGCACACTGCCAGACTCCTTTTTTGCCTCATCTGTCTCTGATATTGGGCTCCCATGCATTTCAGAAAGCTGGCTTAGAGTATAGTGCTAGAAGTGGCAGGACTAATCCACCAGTTCATACCCACAATTCAAATGGAAAGGAACTAGAAATTTAATGGAAGTAAGGCTGTCTGTTTGGTAGTTCAATTTTCTTATTGATGGACAATCTATTTCAGAATATCATACATAAAGCTCTCTATTTTAGGTGTTGTTAATACTTGTGTCCATATCTTAGAAAAACATAATATATTTGGGGCTTTGGTTTTGTCTGTCAGCCAGATGTCTAACTCTAACAAGTGTGTTTTCTGAAGAAACAGGTACAGCAAAGCTACTGTGGAAAAAAAACCACAACAATAAACCACAACAAAATGAAAGGTGGATCTTATAAGTGACCTCACTTTGTATAGTTAAAGACAGCTATTGCTTGGGGTCAAAACTGAAGGCAGTTCCCTGGTTCAGCATGCTCAGCTCAGCCAGACACGGGGTTGGCTAACGGTATACAGCAGAGTCACCTTTAGGCTCTGTAAGAGGCTGTGCACTGCTGAGCTGTGAGAGGGAACAGCCTTGTATCAAAGCCAACACAATCTGAAAGCAAATATAATGCACTCCGGGACATTTCTGTTTTCTCATTTCCCTTTGTGAAGATAAAATCACTAGAGAAGTGTGACAAATACTGTCAGTAACAGGTCTGTAAGTGCCTAGAGGTGAAAGTTGCATCAATATAAATAAATAATTTTAGAAAACTTTTTAAGTAATTCGGTGAAACTACCTTGTGTTGGTTTCTAAATTGATTAAACTGAAAAAGTATGTCTTGTGAATAGAAAGGCTGGTGGTGGGGGAAGTGTAAGACAAAGATACAGGTTTTGCACCATGGAAGCTGTAATCATAACATACTCAAAAGCCATTGGGACCTAGTGCTTATAAATACAGTTTTCAAATACTTATCCACAATAGTAAAGCACTTGACTTGGAGTGCTTTGTTGCATGAATTCCTTTGAAGTCAAAAGGCTACTCAGGCTCTTGAGCCCTGTACCCTTTAGAAAATGTTTGCAAGATTGGGATTTTATGAATACAATCTTCATAAATACAAGTTTCATAATTTAAGTATGAAAGCATTCTCCCAGAAGGGTGATGACTTTGAACAGTAGCTGTGTGTGCGCGCCATGTGAGGAACGAAGTTGGAACACAGTCTGCTTATAACCTCCTGGCAGCAGCTGTTCAAATATTGTTTCTGTGCTTCCTTCCCTGCAGAGAATTTGGCTCACAAATACAAACACTCTTAAGTCGGAAGATCATCTTATTTGCTAAAAATAGGGACTGCTGCTAAGTAATAAGATGATGTACTATTCTTTTTCTAACTGATGCCAGTGATGTTTTTAGGGAGGCAATTGGCAAACAAACGCTATCTCATTTGCCTACTCAATCCAAACTTTTCAGTGGTCATTTACAAAATGAAATAACTTCTATGGTGAGACCAGCATGTTAGTAGAGTTGGCTGCTGCAAATCTTAATGAGAAAGCTGCCTTGCAGGCTGCAGGGTCAGTTACTATGCTGTGAGGTTTGGGTTTTTTTCACATGCTTGGTGAAATTTGGCCAAGAAAAAAAATAAATCCGCTATTTCAGTGTATATGTGACTGCTGCGTATGTGGGAACCATTCAACTACAATAATACAAATTCATTCAAATGAAACAAAACAGACTGCAGAATAACAAGGTTCAAAGAAACCCTGGTAATGCCCTTATCTTTAAGTAACTTTTAAAATGAACAAAATGACTATTTACAAACATGTAAAACATTTATGGCATGAAATGAGGGCAGACATAAAATGCTTATCTTTCATGGAAGCATTGTTAATGGCTAGAAAATGGTCAGATGACTGAAAATTAAACCATTAAAGACTTTAGAAGCAAGACAATATATACAAGAGGGAAAAGCCTCTTTTGACATTACGCTGTTCTTTACCTTTTTCTTAGGGTTACAAAACAATGGTGCAAAAACTACTTTGTTCTATATTTTTTCATGCTATAGTCCAAGAAAATATTTCTAGTTTTTTATATGTCTACTGGTAAGGATTTTCAGCCACTTGGAAAGTAGCTCAGAAGTCTAATAGATCTCTGTCAGAAAGTATTTTGTGAATAGTAACCTGCAGTTACCCACTTAGTACTCAAAAAAAATGAGAGTCCTGAAGAAAAAACATTTCTTCCCTCCATCTCATTTCATTCTTCTTCGTTTGGTAGAGGTAGTAAGTGTAAGTATTTGTACAAGACTTTAGTGTAACAGTGTTTTAACTTTGTATCTAGATTTGTTATCTGAAGAGGCAGCGAAGAACCAGATTTCATTTCTGACACCTTTGTTGTCTGAAAAGACTTTGTAAAATTTTCTTCCATAAAATTGTAGCTTTTGTTTTTTCTTTAAACTAGAGAATAAGGAAAGTGATTGGACTGTGACTTGTAATACTGAAGTAAGTTGCAGACAATGGACTTTAATACCTGTCTTCATTATTGCTGTTATATGTCTTACTGGCCTGCCAACTGTTGAAAGGGGTGGGGGGGGGAATCTTCTATATTACCAGCAGTGAGAGAATTCAGGAATTTAAATATTTGACATGGGGATTGCTGAAAACTTCTTGAATTATTCCTGTCCCACATGTAAAATAAAATAGTGAAACTGTCAGTAAAGAGCTGTACTTCAAATTAACATTTACAGAGGAAGAATCTTCATGTTAGCAAGCTGTTTGCTGCTGGCCCCATGAAATATCAAGTAATTCATATTATAGCTGGTAGTAGCTGGGAGCAGGCCTTGAAATCAGCTGTCACAATGTTACTTTCCAGTACGGTAAATTGGATTCCAGACTGTTGCTAAATTATCAAATTTACTGCTTTGCCACAGATTTTGATTAATATTTTTTTCAGATCTACAGTTCAGTTTTTTTGTGGTTGTTTTTTTTTTGGCGAGGGGGAAGGGTTGGGGTTTAATTTTTGTTTCAAATGATTGTCTACATTGGAGGTAGTAACCACTAAATGCAGTAAACCCAAACTTAATTATTTCCTTTCTTGCATGTCTCATCACATTCCTCAGATACTGCTCTAGACACAGTGTCACAGATTATGGCCATGAAGGAAAAAAGGGGAGGGGTAGTGGTCAGAGACACTTAAGTACATTTGGAAATTGGTAAAAGCGGCCAAACTTCTGCTTTTCTAGTGAGATGAGCAGGAGCTGTGTTTGAGGGAGCCCTCAAGTACCAAAAGTCTGGAAACATTTACAGTGAGCATGAGTTTCAGTTCCTTGGAAGTCCAAGGAGCTCTTGAAAGCTCATTCTGAAAGCTTCAGACAGAATAATGCAGCAGCCTAAAGCTTTGTCCAATATATCTACAGGACACCTTTCAAATCATGGATATGTGTATAGGGATAAGTGTTTCAGATTTACCTTCCCTTCCTCTTTCTCTGAGTTACTGGGCTTACTTCTCAATTCATGAAAACTACATAGTATCAGGGGAATATTTAAATGCATGTTTACATCATGTCCTGAGTAGAGATGTTCTTACTAAACAAAAGGTGCAAGCAGTGTAGTTTCAGACTAGATGTTTGTGAAATGCTTGGCTGGAGCTAGAAGTGCTGTCTTTCTGGGTACACTAAGTATACAATATATTAAAAATTGAGCTGAAATTAACTTTTAAAACTTAGGTCACCAGAGTTTCTGAATTAATTGGTAACTGATTTATTTTCAGTTCAGAGAGATGCTGCATTTTTAACTTCTATCTAAATTTGAAAAATTATAACAGTAATGCTCCTAAAAATTCTATAAGCGAATACAGAAAACAAATGTAGTCTAAACCTTAAAAGCTAGCAACCACAGAGAGATGTACTTAACAGATTGCATAACCATTATTTAGTGCAGTAGAATGTGTATCTTCCTTTCTCTAGAAACACCTTTGGTTTTGGATGGGCATGTGGGAAGCAAAGTTAGAGCTGCAGACATTATACAGAAGTCTGCAGGTATGAATTAAGTCTACTGAGATGTAATTTCCAACATGTGAATGTATTTTATCAGTGAAAAGCGTTTGTATTTTAATCATCTAAAAGAAATCAAGGAACCAAGCAATGAAAAGCATATTTTAGGAACTTGCCTATCAATATGTAATGTATGATTATTGGTTAATTAAACTTTAACATTCAGAAAGTAGACTTATTGGAGATGGGGGTCTGGCTGACAGACAAAACTACTGTCCAGAATACATTATACTTCCTAAAATATGGACATAAGTGTTAGCAGCAGCTAAAATACTGTGCTCTATGGCCAGTCCTCTGAAATAACATTTTTACGGTCATAAGGTAAGGGTAGCATTGCCCCAACATTTGAATGAATAAAAATTGAATAATTTAAAGCTTGCTCTCAACTTTTTGTATGCAGTATCTTAAAAGGAAATCGGTTCTTAATTTTACCTTAGACTGAGTGCTGCTCAGGAACTACTGTTATTCACTTCATCCCTTGAAATCTATTCTAGTACTCCAGGGCCATGATATGGTGCATCAAGGATGTGTTTTCTGGCATTTTACAATAAGGATTAACTTTAATATATTACTTTTCATAAAATTGTATCCCAAGACCCTTTAGAATATGATAAATTACAAGCCACAAGACAGTCTGTGCTATAAATCATGGAGAAGACTTGTGCGAATTCATTACGCAGTGAACAAATTAAAGCACTTATTGCGCTTGGCCAATAACATTTTCATATATTAAACAGCTACGGTATTTATTTCTGTAGCACTAAAGCCTGCCTTGAATGTGTTGCTTTCAACAATGAAAGGTGACAGCAAATCTGCTTCTCTAAAATAATTAGCACATTCATCAGGGCATATTAAGCAATTCCAAGTTATTTTTTCTTGTGGAGGATTTTTTTTTTCATAGTACAACTGAGAATCAGCAAACTCGTAAATCATAGCGACAGCAGAATGCACCGAGTGCCAGCCAAAGAGGAACTAAACATTTCCACAGCAAAGTAATGAAAACAAATAGTATTTTGTTAAGTAAAATAGGGAAACATTAATAATAAAAGCATGATAGAAAGCTGTAGTGTCAGAATGCATTTGAGATGTAGCATAAAAATGACATTGCTGCTGGACAAGAATGGTCTGTAAACTCACAGTTTTAGTCCTATAGCCACACGTATACTTCTTTCAAGAAATGCATTTGTAATTGTATTGATGGGTTTACCCCTAGAGGGCCAGTATTGCTACACTTGATTTGAGTCTTATAAACTCTAATTTTCCTCCTCACAGAATAAGAAAATGAGAAGAAAAGACAGGAGGAGGGGGGAAAAAAACAACGAAACAACTTTTTAACAAAAGCTTTATTACATTGCAAATTTGTAGGTTGCACAATGAAACAAATATTAGCTCCTGTTTTAAGTTAAAGCCTTTGGAGATATTGAGTCCAACTCACTGCTTAAACCAGAGTCAGTTAAGTTGCTCAGAGTTTTGAATCTCTCCAAGGGTAGGCAACCTTATGCCAGTGTTTGACCACCCTCAGGGTGTAAGTTTTTCCCCTTTCATTTAATAAGAACTCTGTCTTCCAACTTGATGCCTCTTAACTCATCTCTGGGCTCCAATGAGAAGGGCCTGGCTACATTTTTTCTGTGCCCTCCTGTCAGGAAGCTGAACACAACAGGAAGATTCCTCCTCAGCCTCCTTAAAGCTGAACAGAGCTAGTGCTCTCAACTTCATCCTTACACAGTGTTTCCTATTGGCCTTATTCCTGTATGTCAAGCCTTTTCCAAAACTGGAAAGCCTAAAACTGGTCACAGGACTCCAGGTACAATCTCACAAGTGCTGAAAAGAGAGGAGTAATGACTTTTTAACCGACTGGCTAGACAGTTGCTACTGCAGTCTGCTAGGCCACTGGGTTTCTGGGTTGCAAGAGTATACCACTGACTCGTGTTCAATTTGCTGTGCACCAGGAACCAAAGGTCCTTTCTAGCCAGGTTGCTCACAGACTAATCTGTAATTGGGTTATTCTGTCCTAGTTGCAGGGCTTGTTTATATTTGTTGAACTTTGTGAGGTTCTTGTCAGACCACTTCTCCAGTTTCATTTCCAGGCTGGTCTTGCAGCACATCAGCTGCTGTCTGCAGCTTGATTTGAGCTGTTTAATCATTTATTCCAAGACTAAGCTCTGTGTACGTGAGCAATTCCTTTGCATGGATTGCAAAGCCATATCCTCACCTTCCCAGCTTGTCTTTTCTGACGAGCTTGTATCCATCCACTGCAGTACTCCAGTCATGCAAACTATGCTTCCACATCCCTGTAGTCTCAGTGAGATCATAGCTCTACAACTGCGCACAGATTTCTCATTCTTCCTCTTTCAACCTCATGCTATTTGGCTGTGTAGAGGTGCTTGAGATGAGCTGCAAGAAAAGCTGCTTCAGGAATGGCTGGGCTGCTCTGTGACAGAAGGAAGGGTTCTCCGTGGCAGTGCAGAAAACTTTCATAGGTGCATCATTTGCTGGTCACCCAAAATGGTAGAGAAGTGACTCGATCGCTACTGACAGATCTGCCCTTCTACATCCCTTTCCAATGGTGAGAAAGACAAGGAGGGTAAAGATGAATGATGGTAAAGAAATTGAAAAATTTTTAAATTTTTAAAAAGAGGAGAAAAAAATCCCCAAGAAAGCTGGGGAGGGACTGTTTACGAGGACACATAGTGATAGAACAAGGGGCAATGGTTTTAAACTAGAGCAGGGTAGGTTTAGGTTAGACATTAGGAAGTTCTTTAGTATGAGGCTAGTGAAACACTGGAACAGGTTGCCCAGTGAGGTGGTGAAGGCCTCATCCCTGGAGACATTCAGGGTCAGTCTTGGTGGAACTCTGAGCAACCTGATCTACTTAAAGATGTCCCTGCCTGTTGCAGGGGGGTTGAACTAGGTGACGTTTAAAGGTCCCTTCCAACCCAACACATTCTATGATTCTGACCCTCAGTCACTGTTGCTTTCCAAAGAGGAAGTATGACCGCTTCCCTCATTCTGTTTCCCTTGGTCTCTTTCTCACAGTCCCTGCACTATTGCTTTAGGTGATGATAAGCTTTCTCCAGCATACTTAGTTTAAAGCCTTTCTCATCAGGCCAATAAATCTTTTTGTTCTCTCTATATCTTGAGGCAGATCCTCAAATACTGTAAAATGACATAGCTATGCTGACAGGAAGGGACTTCTGTTGTTTCGTAGCACTTAAGAAAATTATGGTTTCATTTCTAAGGCTGATATTCGCTGTGTTATTAACTTAAGTTGTAATTCAGCAATTACATTCACCTGATTTTATTCCAGACCTGAAATGTAGAGCTCAGGAATAGCATTGCTTTGAATTTGAGTTTGAGTAGTGTTGATGGAGATAGAAACACAATAGCTGCTTAGTGCTGCTAGTGCAATCAATCTGTGCTGTTATTTCACTGCTCTCCTCAGCTAGGTTAACTCAGGAAGTGATAACTCTCATGGACATTATTTCAGCTAACTGTAGTGAAACTGCATGCTTAGTCTTTTTTAATCTACTAATGCAATGTTTTCAGCTTCCCAGGTGTGTGGTAGATCTTCCTTTTCTTCCACTTTTTAAACAGCTTTTATCATGTGTGAGAATCTTAAGCAAATATAGTTATATTCTGTATGAACATGTCGCTTTTAACTAAAAGAATTATAAATGTATTTTATCTACATTACCATCTTTTAATTTCATTTTTTTAATATAAAAAGACTCTAATTCAAGTATGCTAGCTCTTTTACAGAGAATTTATTTAAAAACTTAAATCAGGATTGTGACTCCATTTTTTACTTTTTATTAATAGTCCCATACTTCATAATGAGGCCAGCCCAAAACTGTTAATCTAAATAAAGTTAATTTATTTCCCTGAGCACACTGCTAATTAACCTAATTCTGGTCATGCTGTGGGAAAAAAAGTAAAGCAGATAGGAGAAAGATAACACTTCCTCATTAATTGGCTTGTGCCACAGAAGGCCTTGTTCTAATGAAGTCAGACTTGACTGTTTCAGACCAGCACCTTCTAAGACACTGAAACAGTCAGTTGAAAAAGTGTAGCTGCCCTTGGGGCTGGGATGCTAGCAGAAGAATTGTCTCCTCTGGATTCTTTACTCTGTTTAACCACAGATATATGGTTTTGGATTGGATTGGATTTGTTGAAGTTTTTACCCACACCGTAAATATATCCTTCTTTGAAGGATTTTCCTGTCGCTTCAACAACTGGTGCTGAAAGTGGTGGGGAAAAGGTACCTAATACTTCCATAGCCCGTATTTTGGCAGTGGAAGCCATGTAAATATCTGAAATGACATAAGTGTCAGGAAGGTGTTCTAAGTTTATAACATCATTATTTCAGATTGCTGTGGAAAAAAACTGTCTAGAACAAGTCTCCCCTTCACTGACATTAAGAATTTCTGAGGAAAGGGAATCTATTAAGAAACAAGGAGAACACTGACTTAGAAGGCTGTAATATGGGAAAAGATAAGATTAGGGAACAGCTGCTTGGGAATCTTCTGAGCAGATGTCTTTTTGTCAGAAATTATTTGCCAGTTGAATTTGAAAAACAGTTTCATCATAGAATTTTTCTAGGCTTTGTTGGAATTTATGGTAAAAATATAAAGGTAAATAGTAACCCTGTCTCAGAGAAAACATGAACATGTTCCTTCTTTGCCTGTTGCAGACTGCAAACTTAAATACTGTTAGAATTTCCCATCTCAAATACACATGGTAACTATCACGTTGTTTGTCTTGCGTTTCTCCCTCCCTCTTTGTCTTGTCTGGAAATTTTGAGCAGAATGTTTCTGAAATCTCAGAGTTCTGTGAGATGCACAATCTGTCTTGTGGTTGTCTCTGTCAAGCAGTAGATCTTGGAGACACAGTAGGAAATAAAAATTCCATCACTAACTGTGTTGTCTAGGTAGAGTTATAATTTGTGGTTTGGTCATGGTAACTTGCATTCCCCACCCCTAGAATTTATATGTTCCATACTACAAATAAAAAAAGAGCAAAGATTTGCAAATCTAGAAGTTAGTATCAGACAACTGGTGTAGCAGTGAACGGATAGCTTGAAGTGACCAAAAAAAAAAGTATTTTTTAATTTATTTGAAACGTTGCAATTAGTACAATTTATTGAAATAAGGAAAAGTTAATTTAAATCATTAAATACTTTTTTCTGGAAGCCAAGAATTTCTGCAATAAAGATGCATTAGCGATATTGTTATATGTGAAGTATCTTGCAGTAGAGAAACAACTAAAGGAAAAAAAAACTAATGCATTTATCTCTGTAGAAATGCACACTTTGCTATTAAGTATGAAGATGTTTCTGTTTGGAAATGAGTTAAACCAAACTTTTAAAATCATTGTCTTCTAGTTAGGAATTTTGGCAAGCTAAGCCTGGAGGTCCAACTGGTGAACATTTGTTTAACAGTACATCAAAGCTGGTTTTTTGGTTTTGTTTTTTTACTGTGGTGATGTTTACAGGACTGCAACTAGAGGAATATCTGAATAATTATTGATCTGAGAAAATTGATTTCTTTCTTGAAAAATATAAACATATGAAGGAGAAAAATAAAGTATGTGTGTAATATAAACAGGCTAGGCCAAGTCATTTATTCTTAGTTGTTGGAATTGTAGATCTGAGTTTGCATAATTAGTTGTTAATCAAAGAGTGCAACTTCAAGGCTCTTCTGGGCTGCAGGGTGGTTAAGAAAGGATTTTACTTATTCTTTTAGTTTTGTTTAGTTGGCAAGAATGCCTCAGCTGTGTTCTGCGAGTGATTGTAGTTTCCATAATTGATAGTTATGTTAGAGTTCTTATATTGCAGAAGCAATAATTAAGATTTTAACTCTAATGCATGGACGGTGAGGTATTGTTAGAAGCAGATGCCCTAAATTAGACATGGCTTCTACAGAATGGATCATTAAAAAATGCTAATTGCTTTCTATATAAAAAATCATTATTGCATCATTTTAATGCTTGTCAGAATATATGCCCAGGGCTACACTGTTTTTACATAGCCGAAGAAAATGCTAATGCAAATATGACTTTTCGATATTTTCAGCTTCCAGTTTTAAAGGAGAACAATGTGTATGGCTGTAGCTTTTGTTCAGTCAGATTTTTGTTTGGCAGGTGTCTCTTGTTTACAGAATTCAATTGTAGAAGCTATCCTTTGTAATTCAGTCCATTCAGCATCATGAATACTAAATGCATTTTCTCTGCTGAGATTGAAAAGATGTGAAAGAGAGGAACAATACTCAGGAGGAAACATACTCCAGTTAATAATAACCAGCAGCAGTAAAATTGGTACAGCAATTTGTAGGTAATTAGTGAACAGGACAAAAAGACCATATGGTCAGGCATTATGTATTACTTACTTTTCTGCAAAAAATTGTTACAGACTAACCTTTCATCTAATTAGCTTAGTATTACCGTTTTATTTATGCGGTATATTCAATACTAAAGTAAAATGTAATTTATAAATTAATATAAGAATGTCAATATGCTTTGGTTATTTTTGGCTGTTTTCCAGATGAAAAGCTGGTATAATTTCATTCTTCCATCTGATTTTAGGTAGCAGGAGATGTGTAGAGCTATAATTTCAGGGTTTTTTTTCTAGCATGTTGGCGTTGACTAGAGACATAGATCTGCATGTCGCCATGCTAATTTCAAGGTTTGAGTTCTATTGACTTAACACTATTATTCACAATTTTACTATTGAATTTTAGGCAATTGCAATATAATTGCTGATTGTGGCTAAAGGGGAATGTAGAAGTGTAGTGTCAGAAAAATATATATGCTTTCGATGGAGATAATAAATATACAAGAATAGATCACTGTCAGATAACTGCATTACAATAATGGCAATAAGAAAGTTTCTCAAACATCCATTTGTTATATGCATTTCATAGTGTCTTCTATTTATGCAGTCTCTGGGGGCATTTAGGTGTTTGTGTCAGCTTTGCTGTTGTACAAGTTGCAGGCCAGTTAGGTGAAAAGCCATAGCTCAGCTGAGCCAGAATAGCAGTGTGAGTTTAGCTGTGCGTGTATAACTACAGGACCAGGTCTCACTCGGCTCATCAGATGTTCACATGTTGTCCTCTTCCAGTCCTTACTGACTGCTTAAAAAATCCCACCTCTCTGCTTCACATGAGATCTCAAGGCATCCTGTCACAGCTAGTTCTGGAAATGCTCTTTCTAGACTGGTCTCTGTCATGGAATTGTGTGAGGCTCAAAGAGCCACAGCGGGCTGGTGAGCTGCATTGTGAGGTGTCCTCAGTAGGACTAAGTAGTTTGGGTGCCAACATCATGTAGACAGGACTGTACTGTTCTGTGTTTTGGAGCTCATTTGGGCTTCCCCATCTGTTCTGTTGCGCTGTGTAGTGCATACATTATGAGTCCAGGCACACTGTAAGAGCTGACCTGCTAGCTGGTAACAGTCTTCTCCAGTAATAAATAAATACATAATACACCTTTTGCTTATCTTCAGCCCTTCTAGATCAAAAACAGTTGTTGGGCAGGATTTGTACTGAGCACAGGGAGAGATCATATTCTTAAAAATTCACAGAGGGAGTTGAAGACACTAGACAATGTTCATCTTTGTTGAAATGGGTATTACTAAGTCTAGTTACTGTTGCAATGACACATACTCTCTATGGCTAGATTTAGTTGGAATTCAAATGTTACGTGAATATTGTCCTGAAACTCTTTTTGGAGATAAGGGCAAGGATGAATGAATAGCATGAGGGACAAATAAAAACATGGAAACTAATGAAAGAGAGCTTAAGAAGTGAGACTGTCAGCAAAAGAAAAAAGAAGAAATGAAGTGTGGATTGGAGGATGAGGAAGAGCTAAAGAAGAAATAGAGGTAATTAAAGAGAAAATAGAAGTTTGAATACAACCTTCATAGAAGATAGAGAATTTTTCAGCTAAACTAGTTTCTTTATATTTTACTAGTCCTACAGTTCAGTATTTTTTCACTACCAATTTTGAGAATATACATTTTATAAATGTTATTCTTGTTTTTAATCTCTAGCTCAATGGACAAACTCCTATTAATTTTCAACACATGGGTTTCCATCTTGTTGCCTCTTTGATCTAGCTAGCCCCAACCAGCAAGGCCTCTAGATCTTCACAATCAGCAGATGCCCAGCTGGGATCTCCATGTGATTACACTTCCGAGAGTTGCCGTTTGTATATGTAAATACAAGTACTTCAAGCATGTCAGAGTCACCAGCTAAACCTCAGCTTGGGCTGACGGAGTTCACTTACCAGTATCTCTAAAAAGATACTTTAATACTTAATGGAAATTGCTCTTCTGCTTTGGCAATCTTGTATCTGTAAAAACACTTATATTAAGTGACTGAAGAAGAATTTAAAACATTTGTCATGATAGAAATACTTGTTGAGTAAAACCTTTGTACTTTGCTGAGGAAAGAGAGGCCCTGAGCAATTTCTTGAAGTTTAGTTATGCAGAATTGCCAGATGGTCATGAGATTCTGGTGGAAGTCTGAAGGATTTGCTATTTGACTGTGGATGAAAAATGTAATAAAATAGAAACCTATAGATGTGAAATGAAATATTTCATGTTTCAAAATTAATCTACTAAAAAGTTCTGTTTAAAACCAGCATGTTCTAATTTAGAGACCGCATGATCATTTATTGTAAGAAATGTTTTCTTTTTATGGCATCTTTGAATACTGTAATTGCACTGAAATGCATCTGGCTGTTATCTTCTTTCTTGAGATGAAATAACTAATTTATCAGGTCTCAGGCAATAAAATCTGTGAAATAATAGAATAATCTTCATGGATAGTAAGATTATAGTAAAAGAAAACAACTTATAAAATAGCATCTCTCAGACATCAGGGAAAGTTTGCACTTACAACTACACAGTAACTCTCAAGTACAATGAACTCTTGTTTTCTATGCAAGAAAATGTCCTCAAAACATGTGGAGTGACACACTGAAATTAAATTGCACTGTCTTAATAGTACCTTAATAGTACAAAATGTTTACTCATTTCACAAATATCTGCACACTTTGAACATGTATACATATATTTATGTATGTGGTTATGGAGTGCGTGATTTAATTGAACATGATGAATGACAAAGAATTAAAGCTGAAAAAGATTGGAGGTACTCAAACAAAACATTAGATTTTGTTTGTAATAAATATACCTATCAGTCTAATAGAGAAAAAAAATGCATGTAAAAATGCATTCTTTCTCCGTTCCCAAGAAAGATTGCATATTCAAGAAGCGAAGGAGTCAAGAGTGAAAAATATTTGAGAATATGTCTGAAGGATATAAAAAGATTGGATTTTTTAGCTGGTTCTCAGCTGATTATGGCTGAGAAGAGTTTATTAATTTTGTGGTTTCTGTTTAAGATCTATTTGAGGAAGAATTGCTTTTTTGGTAAAAACATTTTACTCTTGTGAGCTGACCTAAGGTGCCATGTATTTGCTTTCTTCAATACCATCATTGCTACTGCTACTCCTGCTAATAATACGTTTATTTGCAATGGAGAGAACATGGGAACCAAAGCAGTTTGTGCCTGACTGTTAGTAAGCTCTAACGAGAGTGTAAGAGGGAGAGCACATGAGCTCTAAAATCCATACTGTTTGCCATCTGCAGGTCAGGAGGATGCAACAGGTGGAAGTGAGTTAGGAAAGGAAAAGGAATGCAGGATAAGCAAGCAGGAATGTGTTCAAGGTAAAACAGAGGATCCTTATTTCTCCTCCATGCTTATTCAGCCAATGACAGACAGAAGTCCCTTGTATGGGACTGCAGTGAAGTTACAGTTTAAAGGAAAATTTAACAGAACATGTAAGGCTCTATGATTTTTCATTGATGGTATTTTTCCAAACATGGGAAGACATGGGAGAAAGCCTGACAGTGGCAGGAAGGAGCAGGCATTCGGAGTTGTTATTGGTAGCAGAGTGAAGGTAGGTATTGGTGATTTTTTTGGAGGAGGATTAAGTAATGAAAGTCGTAAAATGAGAATGGACTCTTTAGCTATAGATATTTTAGATAGATTTAGATATTTAGATAGAAAAATATCTCGTGCATTTATAGTACACTTTATCCTGTAAATTCCTTTGCCTATCACCTCTGTCATGAGCTTTGCATAATGATACATCAAGACTCTTGACTATTTCTGGCTGGACATAGTAGTCATAAAACAACCTAACTACTTGAAATAGTGTAACATTATATGTTATACTGTCAATCTATTTTATGCTATGTAACTTTTGTCCTAATATTGTGAGTTTGATTTAGTTCAGAACCAGACTGCCTATTAGCAAGCACTTTATAGGTTTTGGACACATTTGTGAAGATGACTTTATGCTCTAAAGAAATTAGCATTCAAAAAATAAATGTGAAATAGTGAATGCACCCAGAGATTTTTATTTTGAGTGGTTTGTTTTGTTTGTTTGTTTAGCTGAGAAGTAGAAATAAACTACAGGGTTATTTAGCATTATACTGGTCTCTTTTCAATCTTCTAATCAGGAAATGCAATTTCTTTGTAATGAATGAACCAGTTGTAATTCAAATATAGTTACTGAAATAATTTTTGAAATGTGATGTAATTTTCTTGGAGAAGACCTCTTCATTTTTATTGTGTTAGAAGTAAAGGGAATGTTGCATTTCTGAGAGAGAATATCTGTAACTCTTCTTGCCTGTGTAAGCATCCTGTGGTTGCTGTTGCCTTGTGGCAGACAAAAAGGTAACACTCAAGCCAGGATGATACAGAACAGCCTCATTATGTGTTGCTGTCCAAAAGAGTTTACAGTTTGAATGCAGCTGATAGATGTGTTTCTAAACTTTGGCTATAGCTACAACTGTCTTAACTTCCTCTCTGTGTGCGGTCTAAAACCGCAGAGAAAATACTGTGTTATTATTTTAACACTAATACATTTTAAATCATAAATCAAAAAAGTCTTCCCCAACAGAAGTTGATTTATCACATTCAGATGAGATGTCCATGTCTGAAGTGTCCCTAGCAAGTATTGTTTCACTGAGTCTCTAACCATGCATAACTAAATCTGTTTTATTTAAAGCTCTCGATAGCATGTGATTATATGTCAACTATGATTACAGATTACATGTATTGAGAGAAGTAAAGATACGATGAGCTATTGAATATAGAGTTACATTTCAGCATGGTTTTAATATGTTTTTGTTCATACAAAACTGCAGAAAATTGACCTAATCTTATCTAAAATGTTTGCATTCCAAATATAGACCTTGTTTGTACGTACCCAACAAAGAGCACAAATTATAGGTTATGATTCAATGTTATAAATGATAGTTATAGAAGTGAACATTCAATTCTTCTGAAAGAATAAGTTGAGCTTCCTAGTCATATAGAACAAAGAGTCACATTGGCTTTAATTCATATATTTTATATAGTATGTGAATATTTATTCATACTTTAGTCTCAGATAAAAAGGTAAAGTTCTGCAATACTGTCCTAGAGTGACAAATATTAAAAAATCACTACAGATACATTTGCTAATCAGTGTTCTAACCTCAGAGAGGAAAAGGCTTTGAAACTTGAAAAAAAAGAAAAAAAGAAAAAAAAATAAAGGTAAAAAAATTGCGTTATTTAAGAAATACATACTATATACTAAGCATAATAAAAGGAGGTAAACTTAATATTTTTATCAGCAGTTACAAGCTGATTTTAAGGAAATGCTGAAGATTCCTCATAGCAAAATACAATCTAAGGAAGTATGAGAAGAGAACTATAAGAAAATCTATAAATAAACTTTTAGAGAGAGTTACGACACAATTGCAGAAACTACTTCTGAGTATCTGGAGGCACCGTCTGTTCCCCTTCATTAATCAGAGATCACAAGAAAGGGTAATACTTAATTACACTCTTTACTTTCTTACATAGTTTCAAAAACGTTGATATTGTAGTGCAACACATATACCATGACAAAATTATTAATGCTGTCTTTGGGTGTTTATACCTACAAATGAGAGAAACTGGATAGTTACAGTTCACATAGCAAATATGCTTGCACCGCTGCACTGATGAAAGCTGATAGGATAACTTCTTGATGATCAAATCAAACATTTAAAAATAACATAGCATGAAAGAAATAGTAGATGCTATATGGAGGGTAATGTTGAAATTGAGACATAGCTTTCTATAAAGTGATATTAAATGTATAAATGTGTGTAGAAGAAAGAGATGTGCGGGCCTTCAGTCTTGGAGAAGTACATAAATTAAAATATAGTTTTATGGCTATGTCTATGACTAACATATTTAAGGTAATAGACTTAAATACTTAAAAACTGACTGCTATATTACTTTAGCTGTAAGAAATTAATTCACATAGAATTTTATCTTATAAAAATATGGTTTTTATAATTAGAAACCTTTCTTATAAAATATACTGTGGAATCCTTTATATGAGAAGCACCATGAGGTCCTTGCTTGACTAAAACGCTTAAGATTTTATTTCATTCTTTAAGGTAGATGAGGCTTTCTTTTAAGAAATTTTTGCTGCAGGATGCACTTGTAATGGTTTAGCAGTCCAAATCAAATAGATTTGATTATGTGATTTTATTGAATGTCTTGTGGAAAGTAATTATTATGGATGATGCTATATCAGGAGTACTTCCCACAAATTGGCAGTACAGATTAATCAAACATAGTGCTATCATAGCAGGATGTTCACTGGTATGACATGTCTGAAATTCTTCACTTCTTACTTAGTCTTCAACATATACCTATTTTTTCAAGTCAGATTTTATAGAGTTCTGAATATATGCAGTCTATTAATTTAGTAACTTAATTTAAAAAATTCTGTTAAATAAATGTTCCCTAAGTTATATATAAATACTACTTCCTCTGATCTCCAAAATCTTTTCCTGCTTTTGTTGTTTGCAATCCTTAATAGGAAAGGCTAAACGAAATTTTCAATATAGCTTTGTCAAATACAAAGAACATTGATCTGAATATGACAGCCAATGTATAGGATCTGCCAAAACAGTGAATTGGTGCTCTTTATGTTTTGTAAGTATTGAAATATCTCAGAAGTGATGTAGTTAATTATTTGGAAAGCATGGTTTTTATAATACCCATTTCTCCTTCAAATCTAATCAATTGTTTGAATTGCTTCTAAAGAAAGTAAAAGTAGATATGTATTCTCAGAATACAAAAAGCATTGTAAATGGAAAACTGCATTCTGGCTTGTCTTTGTCTGCATTTTGAAATACTCTTTGAAAATTCACGTCACTATCAAGCAAAAATGCATGTTGAGAGTACAAAAATCAAATACACGGAGCCATGGCCAAGGACAGGTTTTCTAATCAGAGGACCAGATAACTGAAATAAGTGTTAAAGTGGAAATGCTACTGCTCTATTGGTGCTCCCACTTTATTACAGTATTCTTCTTAATATCAAAATTTGGCAAGGTACAGATAGGCAATAGTTGATAAAAGCTTTCACTTTCAGTCCATTACTTATAGTTTGGCTTAGATTAGGAGTAGCCAAAGTTGCAGTCCACTAAATGAATCTCTGATCTAAGGGTTTCATTCTGTGCAGTGACACTAATAGCAAAGCATCCATAGTTTAAGTGGTGCAGACCTTTAATAAATAGCTATGTTTATTAACGAAATAAAGGTGAAAAAACATAGCTGTCATCCTATTGGCAAGGCCAATAAAATAGTAAAAGAATCCAAATTGAGACAAAGTCACCTTTTCATGAGGTGACAGCTGCTTTTTGAGAAAGATTTAGAAGAATTTACACAGACTGTTGAAGATGGATAGGAACTTGCTTCAGACTAGCTACAGCTGTGGAAGATGAATAAGCCATAGACCAAAAATCACATCATAATGTTAGTATGTCCCTGAGCCCAAAGTGGTAAGTTCTGCCTCGCAGTTTAGTGCTACAACAGATGCATTCGTATGTTTTTTAGACTTGTTTTTTCACATTCCTTATGTTAAGACTCAACAGGGATGAGTAGATGCTGTGATTGTGAGAGTCATGTTTGACTAGGTCTTTAAAAAAAATAATCTTATAAATACATGTAAGTCCATGACGCAAGCAGACTACATCTAAGTGCCATACTCCTGTCTTATGCTTCGTTTCATGCCCTAAATTTTTCCTACTCTAGCTCTGATCTCTCTGTGCTCTTAGCTGTATCTGACCTTTGTAGACCTTCAGCCCAGGATCTATGTTCTTCTTAGGCCCTATATGCCCTTCATCTGGCCCGCTCTTTGTTGGCTCTCAAGTAGAACACACTTTGTGGCTGCTTCTCCTTTAGATTGCTGGCTTAGAACAGAAGCAGTTGTACTTACAAACATAATAGTGTGAGGAAATTTGATTTGAGAGTTATGCCTTATTGATTGGATAAATAGAAGGAGAAGGTTCTTCAACCATGAAGATCTGGCCTTTCCTATGTGGTAGGCTTATAAACATACTTGTGAATGATGCTGGACTGTTCACTAGGTCAGGTCCTAAGTTGGGTTATATCAGTGTTGCTTGACATGCTTATTGAAGTTATGTTGATTTACACTGGGTTTAGCTGATGCATTTTGTGACTGAAGAACTAAAATAGAGTTGCACAGGAAATAGATCATTACAGATCTTCAAGTAGATTGATGAAAGCCAGAGTAGTCTTTTCTGAGTCAGTCCAGATAGATGATGGTCTAAAGCTTCATCCAAAAGCACTTAGCATCTAGTGTCTGGATATAGCAAACTCTTTTAAGGTTTTTGATATAAGAAAAAAATTAACATTCTTTACAGATAATGCTGTCTGCTTACAGTGCCTTGATGGCAGTCTGAACAGAAAGCAAAACGATATAAATAAGGATGGACTATGAACTATTGACATGCCAAGTAAGCTGTCCTTCAGAATCGTAGCTGTAGACTGGTATGAAGAGGTCTGTACTGCCAGTTCTGAATCCGTTTACAGACATGAGAGAGTTGAATCTCCAGATTTTTAAAATTTGGTATCTTTCATATCCAACAGTAAGAATAAAAAACAAGTAGAAAACTATTTTATCTGTCAGCAATATTTACTTTTAATTTAGTAGACCATAACCACAGTGATATTTTGAGTACCATGCAGTTCAGGGACCAATATATTACTATTTTCACAGCAACTATGTTCTGCCCTATAAAAAGGGAAAATATGTCCAAATGACTTGAGGCAACAAAGAGAGCATACAGAAAAGGAACAACAAAAATAAAAACCAGCATAACTCTACTCACTTTATAAATATACTTGCATATGGTGCTTATTTTCTCAGGCTGTTTTGTCAAGTTGTTATTTAGAATTCAAAATTTACCAATTTTTCACTACATGTCTTTCTCAAAGGCTTAATAGTAGGCAGATATAATCATCACTACAACGCTGTTTGCAGTTTGAAAGGTTGCATGACATTAAAGAATCATAAAAGCAAACATGAATGTTCTTTTTGAAATATGCTTTTTAATATTCTTAGTGACTGTGGTGAAAAAAGTTTATTGTGTAAACTGCAGCTATCTAATATTAAATAATATTCATCACAATTTATTGTGGTCAACTGATTTTTCAGATCCATCATTTTACTGTGATAATTTTCAAACTTCTGCATTTGACAGAAGACTACTTCCAGTAAAGGAATTACTTTGCTTTTTTAATGATGAATGCTAGCGTTCATTTCTTACTAGATGTTTGAAGACACATTCTTTTACACGCTGAATACTTGGCTCGTGTCAGCATTTCTGTGAATTTACGATAACAATATGAATTCTTCAATGAAATTGTTTGTGCATTAATATAGCATGTGCATTAATATAGCAAAGAGAGTGCAAGCAAAAATACTTCGGGGTTTTTTTTTCTTTAAAAATGTGAATTTTTGTCCCACCTATGATAAGATTTAAAAAATTCTGATTTTTTTTTTTTTTTGTTGTTTTAAGAGGGTGCTAACAGGTTGAGTGTAGAATACAGCCTAAACCTCAACCCTGTGCTGCTTCCCCTATTCTTAAAAGGAGAAAAGTTTGCTATTACTATTCTTCCTGTAAATTCTTTGGGAAAACTCCATCTTTTTTCCTACAAACAGAATCCATATTCTGCATTTCTGTTCATAGCAGCATTTATGCTCATGTTTCCAGAAGATTTTGCCTTCATCCAGGTGGTAGATCAGATTTATTATAAATAAATATTTATTTCATATATAAACCAGCGTGCCTAATTGTTACTTTGAATTCTAGAGGTCTGTCGTTCTGCAAGTAAGACCAAGGCCTTATTTTGCTATAGATCAAGTAAAACGTATCAATAGCTGTACTTTAATGAGAGCAAATTTAGGTGGTCTTGTCTTGCTCTGTGTTGTGACTGAGAATAAAGGCTAGTAAATTAATATCGTTCATCCAGATTTTGTCATGCAACACAGTGCAGTGAAGATTTAACTAAACATATTTATTGAGTGCAAGCAAATGAATAGGAACAATAAACAGACAGAAAATTAAATCAATTGATGCAATTGAACTGCATACAAATTTAGAATGGCTAACACAATCCAAAAGCAGGTGTATTTTGGATCTGTTCAGCTGTTCTCTCCCCTTTGGAACCAAACTTCTTACACGAAAAGCCATATTTGATTTAAGTTGATCTAATACCATAATGCTAATGAAAATGGTAGTTAGGCATTCTGTAACATCTCTATCTGTTTCCTTTCCTTGTTGACTGTCAATGATAGTCTTCATTGTGCTTTAAGGTGAATCAGATAAGGTCCCCACTAAAACCTAACTTTGTTAAAGAGATAAAAAAAGGGACTTCATTTTTCTGTGGATCAATTTATGCTCCCAATGGAACCAATAGGAAACTTAAACTCTAGATTTCGGTGAAGCCACTTTGCTTTTAAAGTTAATAATAGCGTGCAATGTGTATTTAGAAATGCTACCACATTACATTATTTTTGTTATCCACACTTACACCGCAAATATCTTCTCATATTTAAAGATAATGCTAGACTGCCTAGTTTACCAGTGCTTGTGTCCTGAATCAATTAAAAGAAATCCAGCAACTTTCTTTTGATCCTGAGACTTATTCTGTTTATTTCTATAATATAGTTAAGTATTAAATTGCTCATAGTTTTCAGCAATTTATCTAAAGTTGTCACTGCCTAGGAACTTTTTTTAAAATAAATATATTCTTTGTATTTAGCAAAATAGAAAAATTAAGTAAACAAGGGTGCCAGCTCATGTAAATAATTTTTACAGTTCTTACATGCTTAGAATTAGCATTGGTGTTTGGGATTTAAGACTAACAAGTAGATTAACAGAAGAGAGCTCAGCAGAAAATAGTATGGTTTTATGATTAATTTGATCTATTAGGGAGGAAAATGTCCATGGGTCTGTCAAATTCTAGTTCTGATGAATGCACTGTGGCTAATAAATTACTGTAGCCTTTTAAAATAATAATAAAAGAGCCCTTATTTTACTTTCATGTGCTGTATTTCTTTTAAGCCTGTCTTAACATTCATTAAGTTTACAAGCTCACAGCGAATTCTTATTTGTGGTCAAAAAGTTTTAGACTATACGTTTTGTAAGATCTATTACTGTGATGGCTCTGTTACTAACACCAGCATACATCATTGTAGCCATTAAGACATCGCCAGTGTTTTCTGGAAAAAAATAAACCTCCACATAAACAAGGAAAGCAAGAGATTTTTTTGTTGTTGTTTTACTTCTTCTTAAGCATTAAGGATGCTTGGTTCTGCTTACTTTACATATAAAGAACTGAGAAAATTGATAACCTTTTACTGGTGAAGGAGATACCTTTACCAGAAACAGCTTGTTCTCAGCTGCTGTAAATCAGACTGTTTGTTGGCTTCAGGAGAACTGGGCCATTTGACAACAGCAAAGAGGAGTTACAAATTTAGACTGGTTCCCAAATCTGTATGTGTTTTCTTAAGTCATGGGAAAAATAAAAAAAAAAATAGTATTTTTTCTGTCTCCTTGGATGTGGATTTACGTGCACACATTTTTTCAGTGTCAGAGCATCACTGAATTATGGATGAAAATGTGACTTTTCAGGTGACTCATTCTCAAACTTCAAGTAGGCAAACCAGCAGTGGGAAATCCAGTCTGTCTGTAAGGATGTGTCTCTAACACTGAGGGAGCTTTTCAAAAGCAAAAATAAATATACTATCTTGCACCTACTAACTTTCAACTGTTCCTTTTCTCCTCATGCCTAGAATTCGAGCTGTCACACAGCTGGTTTAACAGCTGGTTAAAACGGTAGTCAGGTAGCAGCAGTAACAAAGAGGTATTAAATCAGGATATTGCAGTCTTTGCACATAAATGCAGAGCCACATGTCTTTAAACTTGTACTAAGCACTTAACCTGAGCTGTACTCAATACAGAATGTAATAATTCGACAAAAATACTGTGGCTACCTTATGTTCTTACTGTTTGGTGATTTAGCTTTCTGACTGGAGTTTATAGTTTGTAAAATGGAGTGGTCTGTGACTTTTCAGACTGATGGTATTCCATCTTCTGCCCGAAGTCTTTAGCTGAGATCAGTGGGGGTGCTTCAGTGAGAATCTCTGGGCATATACAGTACAGCTATGAGCACGGTTTTTCCTGAAGGACTACTTCTTTTTGTGTTGTGATCCAGATCCACAGTTGCTCACATCAGCTGGCCTGGTATGCATGCTGTTAAGCTTACTTGACAAAAAAATAAGTACACGCATTTTCTAGGTCTTCCAAGTCTTATAATATATTACATTCTAGACTAACAAATAATCTTAAGCATGTCCTAATATCGGTCTGTCTTTATCCCATTGAGACTTCTACCAAGTTAATTCAGGTGACTTTCAAGAGTTGTGGAGGAATTATTATACCATTGCTTCAAGTGAACTTTGGATGTTCTTCATTCTATAGTTCTTTACATTTTAGAATATAGTAGTCACAGAACATAAAAAAAAAAAGATACATATCTTACTGGTAGACAAGAAATTAGTTTTTTTTTGAAGGGAGAAGAAGGTAAAGAGCAAAAAATACATCTTTCAAGATTTTGGAAATACATCTTTTTTTCTAATTGATAGGCAAACAATACAGCCTTGCATTTGTGATGTCAAAGATATATGTCAGCACTTCTATACATCACTAGTTTTATTACAAATCTGCAATAAAAATTCCCCTCAGAATGACTTGGTTTTATTTAGATTCCTAACTCCAGAGGAACATTTATATTACATAGGAGAAATAAATTTCTGGGTCTTGTATCTGATTTACAATATATTTCAATTTTGCATAGCATCTTTTAATTACTATTATATAGACAGAGTTTTCAGTATGTGAATGCATGACAGTTCAAATGCAAATGTTGCTGGGGTAAAGGAGAGAGGGCAGTAAGTTCTTAATGTATAATGTTGGGAGCAAGAGGGGGAAGTTTTGACTGATCCACTAGATTCTGGATCATTAGGCTTTTTTTCCCTTGCTTTTTCATTTAGGGGATCTGGATACCCAGTATATCTGTAGGATAGTTTCTAAAGCAACTTCTGAAAGAGTTTCATTAATTGTGAATTTGTACACTAAAACGTTGGGTTAGGGCCTGTATGTGACCATAAAAAAGTGACAATTAGATTGTCACTAGACAATTAGATTGTTAAACACCATTGTGAAAGATCCATGTATTCTATGTCCCTTTTGTGGTTTAGTGCTGCTAATTTGCCACTTAATTTTGCAATTGTGTATAAACATGCAATATATTGTCTGCCTACCATTTAAATCTAGAAGGTTCTTCATAGCACTAAAAGAGGTTGCTTTACTCTTCCATTGGAAACACTTGGTAAAATTTCTCTGTATGGCTAATTAAACCAATTTTTTAGGGAAGCGAGGCTTGTTCAAGATCACTATCTGTCCATTTGTTAGTCTTCTCTGTTTTCTCCCTGACACTCCGCTTCCTGACATGAAGGCTTCTGATAGGTTTTGAGGATAACTTCTTGATGCAATACTGAATGCATCAAGCAGGAGTGATGCACAGCAGGATCCTGCTATTCACTAACAGGGAAAGAAATGGTTGTGGTAAAATGTGGTAATCGGTGACAGCCTGGATGTAATGACCATGAAATAGAGTTCAGGATCCTGAAGGGAGTGAGGAAGGAGACCAGCAGAGTGCGGATCTTGGTGTACAAGCAAGCAGACTTTACCTTGTTCAGGAAACTGTAGTTTGGGTCCCATGGGAAGTGTGAAAGGTTAATGAAGTCAGGAAACTGTCAAGTCTCTAAGGACAGCATCCTTCAGGCAAAAAATATTTTCAGAAGTTGTCAGTGTAAGCCCTGGTTTTGAAACATTTTTTGAAACCTCTAGCTTATTTGTTACTAGGTAAAAAAATGGTTGAAAGTTAAAATTTGAGCATAATATTATTTATAGTGCTTCCTTTAAATGCTAGATGTTGAGAAGCACAGATTAGTAAAATAATACGTAGCAATACACCATAAATATATCAGAACACCTGTAAATAATTCTAAAATTAGTCCAATATTTCAAAGTATCAGTGACTGCTATATCATGAAGAATATGTGTATCTTAGATAAATTACATAATTGAAGTTTGAAGACTTCATGGTTAGCAACAAATGAAATCTTACAATGGTACATTAAATATTGCTGGTGTTTCCTTGTGTCCATTCTAATATTTTGCAAGAACTGCACATTTTTTGTTTTTAATCACCTCATTAAGACATAATGATCTTCTTGCACTGTCATAGCAGATAGCCTGTTAATGGGCTGGAATAAAACAAAAAGCTATCGGGGCATATATTAGGGTTGATTAAGCACTGTCTTGTTTCAGTTTTACTCTGGTATAACTCCACTGAAAACAACTGAAAGACACAGATAGACAGGTATAGTAATGCAGTGATGAAATGGATCTCTTAACTGTGTTTCAGTTATTTGAAAAGAGACGAAGCACCTGCACTAAGGAAAGTGTTTCAGTGCAGTAAATTATACTCTGAGAATTTTCTGTGTGATCAGCACTGTACCTGAGACACTTGATTTGAGAATTAAACAAGCTTAATACAACTTCTTCAGCATTTGATCTGACTCTTACAATTGAATTGCCTATCATGCGCCGAGTGAAGGTTTAGTCTTTGTAGATGTATGGATAACTATTTTAAAAAGTAATCCCACAGATCTCAGGAGACAGGTATGGAAATATTTTCAGAACAAGTATATAAAAAGATTACAGTTATTTAAGACCCAATAAAATCAGTGGATCAAAAAAACAAAGAGGAGGAGATGGAAGAAGAAAGAGAAAAGAGAAAGGCGGTATGAAATGGTGGCAAAAGGCAAGACTTTTTCCATCATGGTGAAGACAGAGTATATATTCACTGCTTAAACATGAATATGCTTAGAGGTTACTTCTTTTTCTGAATTATAAAGAACACTGTCTTTTCAAGTTCTTTAAAAAAATAAAGCAATTCCATGAATACAGCTGTGTAAGAAAGAGGGCAGTATTCAAGGAAAGGCTTTTGTTTCTGGAGAACTCAAGCAGAATTAGTGGCCCTAAGCACAGGCAGAAGAGGTGTTTTTGCTGTGAAGAGCTAGTGCAGGAAAGTGATAGAGGAGCAAGGCTGAGCATCACCTGCTGTTAATAGCACTGTGCTGTCAAGATCTTTATCTGTCTATGTATCTATCTAATCACTGTCATAAAAAATTCAAATGATACCAACCATGAGTAGCCAGCACCCAGTGTTAGATCCTGTCCTGGAACAAAGGAGAAACTCATATGTCAAATCTAAGTATATGATCCATCAAATGCGGACTGGTATCTTGTTTTCTGACAGGTAAATTGTTTACATGCTCACACACCTGCAACAGAACCTACTCAAAGTACTCACCATCTAGGTATGCAGTAGGGGCATCATCTGTATACTGCTACTGCATACCTAAAAGTGTTTTGGACTTCATAAACCAGGTGTACCACTCCAGAACAGCAAAAATCCTTGGACCATGCCTAATGCATGTAATAACAGAACAGATTTCACACATCAGTCACAGTAATTGTTCTGTCCACCATTTATATCGTAACATGGGGATTACAGCATTTAATCGATAACCATGATTGTAAACATGCTTCAGTCTGTATTAGTGGAAACACTAACCTTTTAGAAGATTGGCGACTGGAGTAGAGATAGATAAGACTGTCATGGCAGAGACTTGTCTTTCATCCCTTCTCTGGAAGAAGGGATGTAGTGCAACAAGAAATAGCAGTTTGTTGTGCTGGTAGCAGTGTAATCAGCTTTGGCTTTGTGAGAGACCTAGCTTTAGTATTCTTCATGAAGTTCTAATCCTGACTTCTGTTTCCTGTTCTTAGTGCTATTATGTATTTATGTAAAGATTGTTAAATGTAAAAAGCTAAGCTGTATAGTAATGTTGGCCTCCATTCACCTGTGTTCTCAGGTGAGTGTCTTAATTCATTCAGATACTAAATCATAATGCCTATTTCCTTATCTCAGTAGACTTTGATCTCTTCACTTACAAGGGTATGCCTGAAGTAAACACACTTAAGAATGGTGTGAGCTTTTTACTTGGTGGTTAAGTAACTGTGGGATATAGGAAACATAAACGTAAATTAATTCAGCTAGATGATGACCTAATCATAGTATCCTGGATCTTTGATGAGGGTTCCAAGGTATTAACTGTTTTCCATATTCCATATTCATCTGCAAAGCAGACTAAGCTTCTTGTCCTACCTGGAGGGATATTTTTTCAGTCCCTTAAATAAACAGTGTAAAAAGCCAAGTCTCTTTAATCATTTGCCTGCAGGTCTGCTGTAGAAACCTACATTCTGAAGAACACCCTCTCCCCTTGTTGCTATCTTGCCACCTGCAGTATCTTAGCTCAATGCTTAGGCCAAGTAACCCTGCACTTTTCAGAAGTATTCATTTCTGGTAAACTGATATGCTGACACAGCTTCTTTTGATTTCAAGGCTGGAAACCTTTTATTCATTGGTAGCTCCTGCATCTACATGGCATTGCACAAGCACTACATGCTTGTAGTGTCTAGGTCAGGTCGATTTCTGCTTTGCATCTTGGTTGTGAATCCTGTTTTCAGGCCCTAAGCTCTTCTTATATAGGTCATTTGTATATTTATCTTAGATTATAAATTCCATGTTGGGATCAGGTGCCTTAAAGTTAGATACAATGATATTCTATGTCACCATATCTAGTGGGATCAAAACTTGCAATATAAACAGAGAAATGAGACAAAAATAAATGGAAAAGGTGAAACATTGCTCAGAGATCAAAGTAGGACTGGCAAAGTGAAGTGTGGAATCCAGATACCAAATCAAGTCCAGTGTCTTGATCTGCACGTTCCATCATAATCAGAATAAAAATCTGCCTGCAGACACAGATACAAGCAAATATCTGTGAACAATGAATACAATTTTTTGTTCAACATTTAAGTAAAAGGAGTCATTTTCAGCCCTCAGCTATTCCCAGAAACCTGAGAAAGGGATTCGACCCTAACTCAAATTAAGCTATAAAGCTACAGAGGCATTATGGGTCTCTGATAATTTCTTAACTGATGCATTTTCCTTGGCTAATGGGATTTTATTAAATGTGATATGTAACTGTAAGATCACATCTGTCTGGGTAATGTTTCTTTATATCTGTATTAGAAATAAGTAGACAGACCAATGAGTCAGGAATTATAGTGGGTAATAATTGCCTAATGTGATAAGAAGTAACCAACAGTAGCCCATTATGCCCAGAGTAAAGGGCTAGCACACTAGTCATAGCTGTGAAAATCTGTAGAATCATTTCCTAAGAGGCTTTGTTACTAAGAATCTACTGTTTAATAATAATAATGCCATTTCACCCAATGTATTCCCAAATAATCAGGGTGGTTCAGTGTCAGCTCTTTACTGATATGCTTCAAGACACAGTTAATATAGTTAAAATGCAGTTTCTGAAGCAAGCCCAGCTGTACAAAGCACTCATTTTTTATTTTTAACATAAATAATAGTGTAGTTTTAGTGATTTGATGAAGTATTGTGGGCTGTTTCCAAAGTATTATCTTAGAAAAGAAATGCTACAATGCTCAGTATGAATTTCCAATCATTTTATGTGTGCGTGTGATAAGACTTATTTTAGTTTGTTTTATTTCCTATTAGTAGATCTGGTGTATGATTTTTCACTTCTGCTAGAAACAAAACCCCTTTAAATGTGATTTTCTATTCATTGATATAAATTAATTTCCATAAACTCTGAGAACACTGTTCTTTTCATTTCTCTGTGAAAAAGTGGAAATAATTCATGAATATCACAGTGTTATTAGGAATTTTGGTTTGTAGTGATCATAGTTAAAATAAGTGCTTGTGAATTCAACACAGATCATAAGAAAATGCAATCTTCCATCTTGCTGAGTGCTTTGCTGTTCTAAGTATGAGTAAATGCTCGAAGCTGCATGTGCTGCGTGTGTTTCTGAAAGAACAGAATTTTATTAACAGCATGACTTCCTTTTTCCTTCTGTTTTGAGGTTAATAATACACAGGAGAAACTGAAATGGAAGGTGGAAAGCCCAAAGCTGAAGGGCTTGTTTTGCTGGATTTACTTTTCTGCACATTTTATTTGCAAGTTTGGAGTAAATTAAATTAAAAAGCTAAAGAAGAATAGTGGTAATTTAAACAGAAATATGATCATTCTCAAAAAAATACTGAGTAGGCTAATAGCAAGAGATTTCATGTTCCCTTACCGTACTCATGAAATGATTTGATTGCTAAATATTTTAAAAAATTTCATTATGTAGTGTTTGCTGTTTTCCAAAGTCCAATATCAGTCTTCACAGAAAACTGTAAAAAGTACGTGCACATAGTACGTTTGTGTCCTTGCAAGTAATTAAATTCCTTCTTGGAGTGTCAGTAATTGATTTGGGAAAACTTGGGTTGTTTTGTTTTTTTTTTATGAAAGTGGTACATTGGTTTTTATATAGCTATGAAGAGAGCACAGCAGTGATAAAAGCCACAAGGTTCATCTCTAGCATCAGAGGAAGACTGCAGTGGTCATATCGCTCCATTAGGGGCAAGTACATCTTCAAAGTTCCTTCTTCCAACAAGTATTAAAGTTTAAGCAAGAAGATAGGGGATTAATTATACCAGCTACCTTTTTGAAGGATGGTTTATGGTTATCTTTTGTTAACAAAACATATATAATAATCTGGTAATTGGTGAAAATAACATATTTATTAGGAGATATATTAAAACAATTTAAAAGATTAAATCTGCCACAGAAATGTTAAATATTATATCTTGAATGATCAAAATTAGCTATTCTTTTGCTTTAATTATTTCAGCAAGCTGTTGAGATAGATCTTTACTTTCAGAAAGATTTAAACATTATCCTCCTATAAATACCTCCTAGGTCTTGAAAATGGGTATTTAATTGGCTGGCTGAATTCAAAACATGTGAATTCAAAACATATAAACTGATTTGTTTAATATTAAGCTTTTATTAATTAAATTTTATTTTAACAATTTTCAGTTTGCAGCTCTAGTGACATTCAAAACATCTCCATTCTGCTACTGGGGGCTTTGCAGAGCTAATGAAACTCTAGAATCTTAGTCACAAACTGCAGGTTTTCTCTTATAATAGAAACAAAGTCAGAACAAACCAGTGTTGCTTAACCTAAGTACTTATTATCATCTTTATATTCCCCATATATTAATGTTATTTGATATAGCTTTAAATTT
>NW_010162117.1:0-61199 GCF_000695765.1 Mesitornis unicolor | reverse complement strand
TACACTTCATGTGCCTTTACATATTGTAAATTAAACTTTTTTATTTGTTTGGAGCTTATGTACTACATGAGATTAAGCTTCACCACAGCTTTGTCCTGTACTTTTAGCCAGCATTAAACTACAATTTAAGTCCTGTCATAATGAGCTAACAACGTCACTATACTCTCAAACAAATATAGTTCCTGAAATAAATTGAAAGAATCCCATTAACTCTCAGCTTTAATCAGATTGTCCCTAATTATTCATCATGAAGTTTGTTAACCTTGGAAGCAGGATAGGGTTTAACTGGTTTGACCTTGTGTACCTGTATGAGTGTTGTATCATGCCTAGATTGCTGAATCTCTTTGGTTTAAATTTCTGTACTTTGCATACATAGTCAGCAATGCAGTGGACCTTTTTCTTTCTTTTTTTCTTCCTTTCAGTCTACAAGCAACAAAAAAACAAGTGTGTAACTGGCTTTTTTTGTATCATTATATAACTATAATACTAATAGAAATATACAATATATATTATGTGAAATATAGAAGAGATTCAGAAATGTTAGTAGTATATAGTGAGGCTATATTCCTAGCTATCATCAGCAACTATGCAGCATTAGTGCAAAAAAAATAATTGGGCTGCTGTTTTCATACTCTGTTTCTTTTTGAAGTGAATTTGTTAATGCACCTAACTGCATTGCTTATTTGACATGAATATTCTACATGTGCAGGGAATAGAAAAAGTGTGCATTAATGGAGACCGTAATATTTTGATTTTCCAACAGTAAAATAAGAATGGATTTGAAGAAGAGGATATATTTCCTGACTCCTAGAGCTTTAGCTGGAGGCTGATAAATAGTGTGGTTTGGAATCAATTTCAGCATTGATCTGAAAGATAATCTTCTTTACAACAACCACGTCCTGAGGTTTTTACTGTCAGGTGTAAAAATGAATGGCAGGTCCTAAATAAATGGAAAAAAAAAAAAAAAGAAGGAAAGAGAAAACAGTATGAGGCCTACAAGGAGAGGGGTAGTTATTTGTCTGTCACACATGAGCTAATACACTCCAGACATTTACTTAGAAAAAAAGCGAGCTGTACATGGAAAAGGTATTTATTTTCTTAATTGCCAAAATGATGCTCTGAAATTGAAGAATCAATCATGTTTATTGTTATATGTGGGAAATTAAAAATATACAGTATACGGTAATTTAACTTGCAGTGCAAGGAATCCATAGTACACTTCTAATCGATATTCTGTACTTCATGCTAGCTTGGTCATGTAGGGCACCAGGAGGGGAAGAAAAAGCTGTGTATGTAGACTCAGCTGTTCAACTTGGACAGCTTTTATTCTATAAGTGCTCTGCAACAAATAAGGATTACAAGCGGTACCTGAGAGAATACGCTGGTGTTTGGAGTTGAAATATATTTAAGACAGTGTATAAGAATTCCTGGGAATCAGAAACAAATAGTTTTAGCTTTCCTTCTAAAATATGCTAGAAGAAAGAAAGAGTAGATTTAACTGTCCTGTCAAAAGATTAAAAGCTCATCCTATCCCACAGGCCACAGCTACAAGGGGTTAAGGCACTTCATTCTGTCTAAGCCCTTACCATCTTCATTACTTTGTCACATCATCATACTTGCTTGAAAGACAAGGGCATTTTTTTGAGTGAGACTCAAGTGAATTACACTTCCAACAAGTTGAGTAAATGTTTTCACGTGATACAGAGTGTGTCTGTATCACAGCCTTCAGATCCTGTTTAAACTTAATGTCACATAATGAACTAGTTAGCTGACATGAGAATTCAGGGACATCTGACTTATAATTGTATTTTCATTCCCCCTATCTAAACTTTCCCAAGATTGTGAAAAATTATGTCTCTGCATACAAACAATTTCTTTCAGGCTCAGCAAATACCATTGGTATCTGGTCATGACAGGTAGTTCATTACAATATGTGCATCTTTGTTATCTATTATGACACTTTCTTTTTTGCATCATTTTAAGCACTTTAAAAATGAACACTGATGATACTGAAAATGTCATGCAGACATCTGAGTAGGTCCATCACCAAAATGAATTTGATTTCACATCTGAGATACTGCATCAGCATTCTGTCAATACAGGTAGCTAGCATTGTGCTGGTTGTACTGTTGTTCACATTTAAAGCTCTCCTGCTTCCCTGCAGTTTCCAGACTGGGTTGATGTTGTTGCTATGATATTGTATTTTCTCAGTTTTTCAGTAGCTTTTCAGGTATTCTTTTCACATATCATTCCACTTTCTCAGATAATTCTTTCCGCGTGATCCAGCTTTTCTCCAGTCCAGTAGAACATTTTACCTGTAGGCAAAAACCTGGCCTCTGTGAAATGAATGGGAATTTTGTCATAGACTAAATATTTGCCATGATTTCAATACCTTTCCTACCTTTAATGAGAATCCACTTTGGCAGAGAGAAAGGACAAAAGTACACAAGTTTTTCTGATGTGGTTCTTAGTGATTTATTCCAATTTCAGAGACATCACAAAGTGGAAACATTTCAGCGAAGGTAAGCATGGTGGGTAAAAGCTAGGTAATGACATGCATTGTTTGTAGCATAAAAACATTTCTGCTCAATCTTTTAATTAATATTTGCAGAACACTTTGCAAAATTAGAAAAGAAAGGGTGATGTTTGTAAGAACACTGCTGACCAGTGAAATCTGTCTTTTTGGAAGTGAAATTGGAATATAAAAACTGTTTTAATTGTGCAGAATATGGAGAATAAATAATCCAAGACAAACTGCTGAGAGATTTTCAAGTAGCAAGAAAGCAATTACATCTTTGGAATTTGGCCAGGACAGTAATCCTGGGAATGATATTCTTACAAGTCACTGTGAATTCTTCTGTGTTTCATAGTTGTCAGGACCTGATTTTAATAACTTCCAGTGGCAGCAATATTTCCACTTTGGCAATATTAGATTTTAAAAATATTTAAAAAAAATTTGCTGCTGCTTAATTTTAAGGCCTAACAGTTATTTGATATAAAAGATATATCTGCAAACGTAAGGTTGTTGTATTTGGCTGTAAACAATAACTATTCCTCATCTACATACCTTGCATATGAAATTGGATAACAGAATCCTGTTTAATAGCAGTGTCTGAAGCAAGCAGTTGTTTTCTGTGAGTATATGAGTAAACTTACTCTTTATTAATTCATACTTTCGATTGCTGTGGAAAGTGCGACTTTCACTGGTGAGTGAAGTTCATAAGTGCCGAATTTTACTAATCCCACATAAACTTCTGTGCAAACATCACTAAATAAAAATGTCCAGTGGCATAAATAAAATAATCTCACTTCAATAGTTACTTTCAAGGTGATGTATACTGAAAAAGAATTTATTGTTAAAAATATTAATCCATGGGAAGCTGTTGTCCTTTTGATTTTCCATTCACTTGCCTGTAACAGTGAAAAAGCACACAAAAAGAAAGCAAAGATAATTGTAGTTCAAATCATCTGGGAGTAGTGCTAGCAGAAAACCATTTTATTAGCTGCTTAAATTCTGTCTGGGCTTGGATGATGATATTGGCTTTTAGATACTGATGCAAGTCTGGATTAATATTGCTGTTTTTATTGATTTAATTTGTCATGTGAATCTTCAATTCTATTAATGTTTTTATCGACTGAAACGGTATATATTATATTAGTGCTTCAAAGCATGAATGTCACTTCTGGTAAGCCTTCTGCTAACATTTGAGCTTTAGGGTTTAAATAGAGGAAACAACTTGTATCTTTTCAGATTTTTAGAAACTTTTCTTTGCTTCTGCGAAGTAAATTATTTCATTATTCAATAATTCTCTTCTATGAAGAGAACTGTTTCTGAGTATAATACTAGAAGCCTGCTATTTCAGATAAAAAACCCAATATTTTGCGGAGGATGTCACCTAATTAAGTTTGTGTCTACATTTTAAAAATGTTTAGAAGAGGAGAAAAAAGAGGTGTTATGGTGGAATGAAGACAAGTAAGAAAATAAGAATAATAACAATTGGAAGTGAGATAAAAATGTCATTTTTGCGAGGTCATTAGATTGGAAGTATAATGTAAGGTACTTGTTACTTAATATATTTTCATGGACATTAATGTTGTGCTGTTGATCCATCTGAATCTTTGCCAATTGCTTGATGAAGATCTTGGTGAATGACAGTGAACAATGGAGATTAAATTAAAATCAAATTTAGACATGAATATTTAATAAAGACATAATAACATAAGACAGGAATAGTGATTTAAAGTAGAGCAATGTACAATGAATGCTGAGAAGTTGCTCTCCTAAATAAGAATTTCTGGACACCTTTGTGCTTGATTCATGATGCCTCTGGAAAACTTTAAGAAGGATGGTTTACATTAAAGAGTGCAACAAATTCCTCCATTATTCACAGGTTTCTTCATTGTGCTCAGTTGCTCTGCAAGAGGAGCATGAGCAGACTCTGCAACACTCCCTCGTCTTTGCCATAGGGCTTTAATAAAGCACGTTGGAGGCAGATTAGCTAAACAGAGTTCAAGTGCTTTATACAGTGCTTGCACACTTGTTCATTTTATCTGTAAGATTATAGGAATCTTAGTAATGCAATTAAAATGGGATTGTGTATTTTCTGCTGCACAGGTATACTATTATAAATGTGTTTTTAAATAGGAAATTTCCTTGGAGCTATTAAAATTGTAAGGGTTCATCTTCATGTTTGGTCCTTGAACTTAATATTTCTAAGACACTTATTTTGGCTACAAAACTGAATACATTTCAAAGTTATTTTGCTGTGAGTCTTGGGCAGAAGTGAATTGTACAATAGCCAAAATTGCATGAATCTAATCCTGAGTGGAGCCTCTCTGCAGCAGTCGTGTAAATGTAAATGAAGTGGCTAACGTAGTCAGTTGATAAAATTATTTCTTCTGAGTCAACTCTGGAATCACTCCTTTGGTAGCTTGCTAGTAGAGAATTGGATGTTTGTCAGAATTGCCTTTAAGAAGAGAAGGAAAATAGAAAGCACCAACCACTGTTAGCCATTAAAGAACACATCAGTTTTTTAACAGAGGGTTTTAAACTCTGAGGAACTTGTCAAATTCAAACTATATCTATATTAATGAAGTTCATTTATATTCTAGGATAAATTGTGACTCTGGCTAGGCAGGGCAACAACGTCTGTGATCTTTCCTCTGCCATGTAACACTGCAGTATCAGCCATTCTCTGAACAGCGGTTTCAAGCCCAGGGGGTCTTTCAGCTTTTCTGGGAGGAAGATCTCTTTCCATGTCTAACAAGCCACTCAAGCGGCAGAGGAAAAGTAAGTTGTATCCTGAAAAGACTATATTTCATGAGATTGAACCGGATGGTTTCCAGGGGTCTCTTCCAATCCAGTTTATTCTATGGCTGAATGAGTTGAGCTTTTATGGCATGTTGTTATGGCTATTTTAGCAGATGTGTAGTTGTTTAGTTTAGCATGTTTTGAGTATGGTAATAATTGTGACTATTAGAGTCTTACATCTTTAACTTATAACTCATCTGGATAAAAAGGATTATTTCCAATAATAAACTATTGAGTGAGAGGATGAAACAAGGGACAGAGCCCATAAAAAAACCCATAAGCAGCTATTCTGTTGACTATGCTACTTCATATTTTAATGTCAGCAGAGTCCAGCTGATGGCTTGTTGGAATAAGCTCACAGAGTGCTTGCCCTTTGCCTGCTGCCTTTGGTCTGGAGGAGGTATGAAATACCTGTTTGAGAAGTTCAGCAATAGCTGACCAGTTCCTTTGGCAAGCGCTGGATCAGAGTTTGTATTCAATAGCTGCTGCTGTATCGTAACACAGGAGTACTGCTGCTGCCGCTACAGGGACCTGCTGGGGAATTGCAACACTGGCACCCAGCTTACATTACTGCGAAGTTACACCAATTTACAGGTTAACAGGACAGTATCATAAAATTTGGCAATATTTATAAAAATATTATGAGAAACACAAAAGATTTTTAAATGTACATTTACTATATTGAGTATATATTTATAAGCATCTAGACTGATTTTGATTTATATAAGTTAGGTGAAAACTCTGGCTTCACAGTTTTAATTACTGTCAGATTTCCAGCTGTCTTTGGTCTTACTATTATAGCAATATATTCAGGAAAAAGACAAGCAAAAAACCAATGTTCACTTGATGTTATTCGGAAATATCATTGATTTTTCGTATATTGGCAGCTGGCCTCCTGGACAGGATTCACAGCTTATGAATATGCCAAGATTGATTTTGCACTTCATATGGCTTACTATTTTATTACAACAGAGCAAATAACCTTGTATATTTCTGTACAAAAATAAGATGTTGCATGTGACTGATAAAACTTTTCAGATCTTAGGACTTCAGCGGTGAACGGGTACAAGTAGGTTTTAGTTTAGATGTAATACACTTAAACATGTTTTTGCAAGACCTAATAACATTTTGTACAACTTACAGCATTGCCTTCTGTTCCATAATATCAAAGCTGGTGTAAAAGACTGTCTGATGCTGCTCTGATATAAGTCTGATAACTTATTCTTGCTGTTACATATAATATTCCCTTTCTTTTATCTGAAAATAATTTTTAGAGGAGCAGTTTACTCAAATTAGGACACAGTAGATGGAATCAATAATTTTCCTCTAAAATATAGGTGGGTTTATAGTGAAGTTTAATGTATCTTTAGCAGTTATACCGTTAATGTTCTAGAACAACTTCTTATGACTGGTCTAATTGCCACTGGATATTCACAAAAGAAATTTGCGAATTTTATTTCAATTTTATTATTCAATTTTTTAATTTCAATTTATTATTCAATTTTTATTTCAATTTTATTTTAACTCATTGAATTGACCCCAAAGATGTGTTTCAAGTCAGTTTGGTGAAATCTTTGTTTCCGCAGCTGTACTTTACCTCTTGTGAATTCTTATTTGAGAGCTTGTTGCTTCCAGTCTCCTCTTCAACATTGGTCTCCCTGGCTAGAATGTAATTCCCTTTAGTTACTCATGTAGTATTTAGTATACTATACACATGTTAGTTACAACTGGATGGATCATCAAACAGATCCTGATTAAAAGAAAACCATGTAAAATCCTGCACCATGTAAGATGTGGCCTTTCAGCAAGTTCAGTGTGTGTAAATCTATTTGCAAATAAGGGAATGATGTTCACTCCCTGACATATTGTTTCAGCTGAATCAACTGAAGCAAAATCTTTGACCTCGACGGAGCTGACCCCAAACAAAAGATTTCGTTTTTACCTTCCAAATGGAAAAATCACATTTACCCATCAAAATGAGAATTTTCTTATGGTAAGGTTTATGACTTCCTACTGCACTTCCTACCCAACGAATGTGACTGGAAGATCCCAGCCAGCTCTGCTTCTCTGTGCACATGTGTGTGCATGCAGGCAGTAGATCTTCTCTGAGTGGGACTGGAGTAGATGTACACCAGCCTTCAGGTTCTATAATCTCATTTGGTTTATAAACTCTTGTGACAAACTCTCTTATAATCTCTGAGGATCTTGCTCATTGTTTATATTTATTTAAAGAAGTTAGCTTTGCAACTTTATTTTCCTCACACAGCTTGGTAGATAATGTAGAATAGGTGTACAGTTACATAGTTCAGCTTGATTGTTAGTATTAATCAACTATAGCAATTTGTGATATAGTCATATAAAAATACATTATCTGAAATAGAGATTTACTTTCATTTATCAGTATTGTTAGAAAATGGAGAACTATGCTGGACAGCTTGTAGCTCTAAAGTGTAATATCTATTTATTTTTGAGTCCAGATACTCTATAGAGAGCCAATATATTCGCTTTATATTGATGAATTACTTTGTGGTGTTTTGGTAAAGGCCTCTTAGTCTGGAGTAGTTGAAATGGTGCTGAGATGAAAACTGTACCTAACATACGTAGGTGGCAGATAAAAATCTAAGAAAAGAAAAAATAAACTGCAGCATTTCTGTTGAAAATATGTGAGCTTTCTAGCATTGAAGCCTATGATTTGGAACTCATTGAGAATAAAATCTGCCATTATAACTTAATTCTAAATTGTCCCACAAAATCTATGCTGCCTCTCTGTAGGTGTTCACGGCCAGGTTGGACAGGGCTTTGGGCAACCTGGTCTAGTGGGAGGTGTCCCTGCCCATAGGAGGGGGGTTGGACTGGGTGATCTTTAAGGTCCCTTCCAACCTAAACCATTCTATGATTCTGTGATGCTTTCTGGTAGAACTGACAAGTCTGACAGCTTTATAATGTCCTTGTTATGTAGACCAAGCACTAGTTTGTGTCTGTACCTTTGAAACATCTTTGAAGCTCTTTGAAGCATGGTATGCCCCTCTGTGTCCTCTATGGTGCTCACTGTTATGATAGATATGGCACCACCTCTTGCACCTTCTGCTCCAGATGCACCAGACACATGGCAGGTTGATCACAGTGCCTTGCGGAGAGCAGAAGGTGCTTTATGGCTGCTTGTGGCCGCTGCTGTAGCTTGTTGATTAAACACGTTATGAGCTGCCTTGTGCTGCTCAGGAGGCAGGGAGGCAGAGTGGTCACAAAGCTGTTGTGAAGAGAACCATCCACTATGTCAAGGAATGTTTCCGTTTTTGAGCAACTAAGTGTATCTACATCTTCAAGGAGATACCTGCCTGGGATGTTTCCCAACATCTCTTTCAGGCAGCTATGGCTGCATTAGAATTGTAGTTTAGCTCAGCCCCACTCACAGCAGGGAAGTCTGGGGCACTTCAGGGCCAGCGTACCCTCCTCATGGGCATGCAGACTTCTGGACAAGAGCATCTCCCTTTCTAGGTGGAGTCTGGCAATCCCTGACTATACCTCTATATTGTCTTTAAGTCTGACTGAAGAGAGAGAGTATCTTTCTTCCATAGACTTATTTTCTTTATTTTTTTTTTAACCAAGGACAATATTTGCCTTTCTACAAGTTAGAGTTCACATGCAACCTAAGACATATACGTTTGAACAATATGCGTAGAGTAACACAGAGTGCCATCTTGGCCGTAAGGATAAACCCAATGGAAAATCAGAAGTATCCTCTTCCTCTCACCTCCTCAAAACACCTAATAAATATCAATAATATTTTCCAAATATTCTTGACATTAAATTTAATGAGTCTGCATTTTTTCACACTTGTAAATATTGATATCAGAAAGAAAAACTATATCAAAATAATGACGGATGTAAGTTCAGATATCTCTCTCATATCTTAAACAGATTAGTGTTTCAACAAAGTTTGAAGCAATTATCTACTGGCCAGGATCTCAGCACTTACGTGGGTTCCATCTTTGCTTTTGTAGCATTGAGATAACTGCACAGTTCAGGGGCAGGCAGCTCACTTGTTTAGATGAGAGGGGCAGCTACAAGCTCACCCAAGAAAATGTTTACTCTAAGGAAACAGAAAATTGTAGAGATTGCTGGCTGTCTCAAACAGCAGATATATTTTTAGAAATTATTTTCTCTGCAATCAGTCAGTTCTTTGTGTAAGATGAATGTATTGGTCTCAGGTTTTGGACTGAAAAAAGAGTATATTTCTCATAAAATGTTTCAATAGATTTTTTCTATTTTCATTTGGTTGCCCAAAACCATAAGATCAAGTGTATTTGTGCTCTCACACATGAGGCTATTCCACTGGATAGTTTGTGTATCCTGTTCTTACTTTTCTCTGCCATTGGTTTCAAACAATATGTACACTTACTAGATGGACAGTGGGATACATCTACCTTATTATTCTATTTGCTCCTTGTCTGCCTGTCATTTGTCATATGAATCTATTTTATTGCTTTATCTACATTGGTTATAAACTGTTTGGGACAAGAATTGTATATGTTGGTTATTCACTTGTGCAGCACCATGTGCAAGAGGCCTGGGAGCACTAAGTAAGCTTAAGGCACCATCACAGTTCTAATAGCTACTCTTCTGCTAATAGCAGTGACAAATATTTAATTGCAGTAACTGAGCAGTACTTATGACAAGCTGCTTGTTCTTCAGCTGCTTCTAGATAGTTAATTTCTTACAGGAAACCAGAAAGATGGTGTTTGTCTTGCTGACTGTCAGAAGTGGAAGTAGCCATTGACAGTAGAAATACATTACAGAAGGATGAAATGGAATGAGGCCTGGAATACCCAAGGCACCATGTGAAATAAGTCTTTTTAGCATTTTTTCCTCTCTCACCTTCTCTTCGTTTCCATAGCTGCACCAATAGTAAGTCCATAATTAAAGATGATCTAGTTAAAGATGTCCCTGCTTACAACAAGGTGGTTGGACTAGGTGACCTTTAAAGGTCACCTTAAAATTTATTAAAAAAGGAGGAGGGGCAGAGGCTTTCTATGATTCATAGAATCATTCTATGATTCTGTATCTATCTCCTGGATTGATGTACAGATCAGACTTCTATCTGACTTTAGATGTCTGAATGCTTACAAGAAGATCTTCACAGTGAGAATTGTACCTTGACTGCAACTGTAGACTCCAGATACCATTTAACCACCATAAGAGTCTCGGCCAGTTAGTGTTTACAACAAGAGTTGAACAGGAAAAGGGAGAACAAGAGTAAGAAGCAATTAGCAGGATTCCCAAGTATATTTTCTTTCACCGACTCTGTTTTAGTTACAGTTTATATGTCAAAGCCTTTTTCATTTACAAAGGCAGTTAACCCCTTTTGTCAGTCTTGATAAATGAACCATAGCTACTTCATTTCTCTATGTGCATGAAAGGCAAAAGGAGGAAGATACTTGTTTCCTCAAAGTTGACACCATTAATTTTAATAAGTAGTACCAAAGATTTCCATATTCATTTTTTAAAGTACTCTGCTTTAGTCACAAGCTCTTAATGGTTTCAGCATTTCTGACGTACTAGGTGACATCTAAAAATTCATCATAGAAGATAAACTGTGATTCAGGTTTATTTTGCTATGTATCTGAGGCTTTGAAAGGATGGACGTGCCACAGAACAGAAAAAAGTTGGGAAGATAACTCTTGCTGTCAGTAAGAAATGCTTTGTAAATTCTGACAAGTACTTGTGAAGGAGAATATGTAATTCCTTGACTCACATAATGGTACACCTTACTGCTTAAAATGCTGGAAGAATTGTGACAGACTGTTTTCTAACCCATCCATAGTGACCAAGGACAATTTCATGGCACAGCTGTGATACAGCATCAGTTGTTACGACAGAAATTCCAGTTTTCAAGCTTTGCTTACATTATTTTTACATTTTCTTGCGTTTTCATGTTTTGTTTTTCCCCTTTTTTTAAACTTGCAAATCAAGTTATATCGTTACTAATAGAAATTTTAGTAAGTCGGCAGAAGCATAGCGCCCTTGCTTTATCTCTTTACTTTCAACTCTATGCTTATTTGCAATGAGAGAAGACCATCTTTTTCCATTTAGTGGATCTTACTAACTCATCAAGTTGCAGAGTTTTGTGAGCTTCCTCCTGTCATCCAATACTTACCTATTCCTACTTTTCTCTGAATAGACTGTGCAGCTAGAAAGAGAGAACTCTGTAGCATGCCAGTTTCTTATACCCAGGGCTCTGTCCTTTAAAACTGTGCACCTGCATCACTAAAATAAGTTTAATGTATCTTTAACAGTCATACCATTAATGTTCTAGAACAAGTTCTTATGACTGGTGTATCCGCATTGGATCACTTGGTCAAAATAGGGAGCTCACAAGACCATAACTGCCTTTCCTAGCCAGGTAAGTCTACTCTGTACATAAAAGAAAATTAAAAAGCAACACGTATTACTATTACAGTCAGGGTGTCTACTGTGATTCTGAGATCAAAGACACAAAGGTTTTCTTTTGAAGTTGCATGTGTTTTGTAATATCGTGACACTGAAGAGAAAAAAGTTCTGTTCTCCACAAGGGTAAGGAAATCATACCCCAGGAGCTTCTTAATTGGAAAATATAAACTTAAGGAAAGATATTACATATTGGAAAAGGAAAAATGGAGTCAGTTATGCTTTTGCTAAATTAATACTGTGGGTTAAGGAATCAAAAAGGTCTGAAGATGTATCTCTTAATCACTTTTAAATTTTATTCTTTTAATTTGTTTCCCCTTAATTTTTTTTAGGAGAAAAATAGTCTGATTACTTTCTTTTATATTCAAATATATTTGTAGTATACTTCTCCTTTCTTAAAAAAAAAAAATCAAGATTCAGTTTATTTTAAACACAGCATTTACTCTGTTGTATTTTTTTTCCTGGAGTGTTATGCTCTCCTGCACGCACAAATGAACAAGTGTTTGCAGTCGTTACCTAGGAAGGCAGGGACATATGAAAAGTGAAATGATCAAAATGAAAAGAAGCAGTAGAAGCAAACAAGAAAGTATCGTTATTGTAAAAAATGAAGAATGAATGTTTTTTCTTCCAACATACACTTGGCTGAAATTGTTCAAATGAAGACAGACATCTGTGTATTTGTAAGATTAATATCTAAGCATGAAAGAAAGAGATTAGAAAAAGTTGATCAGAAATTTTTCAAGAAGGAAAAGTATCAATCTCATAAGAAGTTACTCATTAGTTGAGGAAAATGTTGGAAACCCATCTGCTTTCCCAGTATTTAAGCTCATGTTACCCAACTTGGGGCAATTTTTAGTTCATTATTTGGAGTGTTTATAAAAAGGTAAATAAAAAAATAATATTGCAGTCTCTGTCAGAACTCTTTCTGGGAATGCTTCTGAGCTTTGAGTACACTGAGTCATGTTCTCACGCATCAAGATTCTTCTCCAAGAGCAATATTTTCAAAGAACATTTAGAGAATATTCTCTTTTATATTGTATTCCTCTGTCCTTTGGGCATGTTACTTTGTCTGGATTTTTTTTTTTTTTATAATGTACTTCAACATCCTCTGGTATAGATAAGCAGGACAGTAAAAAGGAAAGTATTGAACAACTGCTGTGACAGATGTAGTTACTTTGTTTTCTCACTATTTACCCGTACTGGGGCTGGTTTAACATGAATTCACTATGATCTCCACTTCACCCTCTTTGTTCACCATCCCACCAGCATTTGGCATGTTATGTGTCAAACTTCCCACAGTTCAGTAGATTTGAAAGACTCTGGGTCATATGTTCATTAATTGTGGTTTTCTCTCTGGAACCCATGGTGTAATTAGAAATCCACTTAATGTGATAGTAACTATTAAAGTCAAGGCATTTGATCACTTCATTCTTGTTATAAAATTGTAACAATTCTAAACTATGCATGCAAAACACTCAAAATTCCTATTAAATTAATTTAATTAAAGTTTAATTTATGCTTGCAACAGTTTCTAGAGTCTGAAAGCTAAAAGCACGGTTTATACTTAAAATATTTTAAAAGTTAGTGTGTTTCATTTTCTTACTAGGAAAAGCACACATTATGGTATATAGAACCTGATAGCATTTTTAATATAATTTAGGAATTACAAAAACGAAGTAGTCAAAATAATTTTTGAATGCTTACATTTGCAGCAATATTGAACAGCAGACTTGTGTCCTTTGTGTTGAGAAAAACGTTACTTAATGGTTGCAAGTCAGGAGTTTGGGACTTCTTCTTGGCTGTCATGTTGACTTATGTCTTGTAGTCTCTATAGCTGCTCTGTGCTTCTGCATCAGTAAAATGGGCAAACCTATACTTAATTAGTAATTGCAAAATCCTTCGGCATCATTTGTGATCTCAATGAAGAACTGTGTTTGAAAGTCTATTGAAGATGTACTCAATATTTTTGGAAGACTTTTCAATTACATACCTACGTGACAGATATCTTTGAACATCAGACATGACTTTTGAATTAAATGACCTTTTAAAAATATGACTAAAATTGATATTTAATATGTGCATTATACTTAGAAGTAATATGAGCTGCTAGACATATAAGTAAGTCATGGCAGAAAAGAACCCCTGCGTTTATTTAAGAAGCAACATCTAAGCATGCAGTTCATTACTGTATCATAGTGAATACATACTTATCTCTTTCATCCCATAGTAGGAAGTCCTTTCATATAAAATATCTTCCTTAGAAGATGTGGGGAATATGTGAATTTATTTTGTGAATAAAACTTCTCACAGCCCTGAGAAGTTATATTTTGAGGCCATAAGTATGTAAGTGCCAAACAGGTACTACTTCATGTGGAAAACTCAATGCAACGTACATGAAGATTGTCGAATACATACTTCCCAAAACAGTAGATGATTTGGAAATAAGTAATAAGTTTTTGATTATTTTATTTTCTTCTCCTGTCCAGCAGCTGAGTGTCCTGTTATGTTGAAATGATAGTTTATACATTATGTTCTTTCACCTACTTTTCAACACCACTGAAAATTTATTAGTTGTATTTAACTGTATTTAATTTCCCTGATTCTCAGTTAGTAATGTATTTGTCTTTGAAACATTTGCCTTGGTTTTTTTTTTTCTTACGACTCATGAAATTGAGGGAGTTTAATTGATTGGCAGTAGCATGATTTGATCTTTAAATTAAAAAAAAAATTATTCATCTTGACCTTGATAAGTGTTTTATTTAGTTTTGATGTCCTCACAAAGAACTTGTAGTATTCTGAGATCTTGTGTTTCCCATTGTCTTGCATGTACATTTCAGTGTAATCCTGCATTTTTTATTAAGTCCCGATTTGTTCTGCACGTAGAACATTTGCAGGATCAGACCTAATAGTTTCATTTGAAAAGATTTTTTTTAAATACCTGAAGTAAAGAAAATTACTTAATTTTTATCTGGTTTTGGACCAACTAAGTGTAGATCGAAATTAGGAGTGGAAAGATTGTCAGCAAGATCAGCATATGCTTTGAAAATTGGTTTTGTTAGTCATCAATCTTTAAATTTTCCATGGAGTATTTTCCCAGTAAAGAGAACGGTAGCCATGCAGACACTATTACTGATATAAAATTGAAACATGTATTTTTACTTGATTTTTGTTTGCTCTTTGTCTTTATGATAGCATCCCTTGGTAAATCTTGAGTTAAGGAGATTTCATACAAGAAAAAGAACTGGTCTTACAAAGGAACATACTAAGAAAGTACCTCTTTGGCATGGGATGGCACTAACCTTTGAAAAAACTAACACTGCAATAGAATCATTTTATCTCTGGTACTGATTGCCCTATAGAAGGCCTAAGATAACTGGAAGGAAGAAAATTGGTGTTTTTCATAAAAGGCCACACTTCTTGCTATTTTGGATATTCAGAAAACTCATAGCACCTTTTCAAAGGGAAGTAGCTTTCATTGTTGTTGCCAGTATTTAAATTACACCCTTTTAATATTCTGTGGGAGTTTGAGTAACAATAAACTGCCTAAAAAGAGATACTTTGCATCGTAATGACAGACATCTCAATAAAAATATATTGGCTTTGCCATATGGACTTCCTCAATGCAAATTTAATTTAAGCAGACTTTCTAGAAGTTGGATAGAATAGTGTCTTCTTGACATGAAATGCTATGTGGTTATGTTCCTTTATGATATTTAAAGGCTGCCTTCTTTCCTTAAAGAGTTGTTCCATTTCAGAGTGAACAATAGAGTGGTTTCCATTCTGATTAACACAGTGCAATTCTTACACCTCATAAGAAATTATATCATTACGAAATGAGGGATAAAAGACAATGAAGAACACAAGGAGTCAGATGAAGATGTAAAACAGATAGCAAACTGCATATTAATTTCATTCTATTGATTTAATGGTATCCACAGTTTAGAGAGAATAAAGAAACCAAGGAAGCAAACAAAACTGGTACAAGTTTTTTTTTTTGGATGAACTTCTTTGTCAAGAAAGACACCTGTGGGACCATAGAAGCTAAATTAAAATAGTCTAGCAGAGAGCTGAGCATATAAGAATATAAAAAGATAATTATTCATTTTCTAAAGTCAAGCAGTAGCCTGAAGGTAAGAAATGAAAGTTTAGTTGAGTTATTAAGAGGAGGCACTTAATATCTGAGCAGTAGTATAGCCTACTGAAAAGAATGGTTCTGCTACATAAATGTAGATACTTAATAACAAGCTAGGAAGACAGTATTTGACATATATTGCTAATCCAGGCCCTGATCCAGTGCTTACTGCAGTCATCATCTTCTCAGATGCTGGGTTAAATGTGCAGTGTATCAGTGCAAATAAAGTACTTCTTTTTACTATGATTAAATAATACATATATAGGGCTGTTGTGATTTTATTTATTTAATTTTCTATAATTCAAATGTAAAAGAGAGTCCAGGCAAACATTGCTAAGCAGGTCAGCATAGGCCTGAGCACCGTGAAAGTCAAATGCATTCAGATTTAATACCAGCTTAAATGCTTACCTAATTTGGATCTCAATTTTGCCCACTTTAAAATTTGTCTCTGTAAATATCTCTGCTAACTATCAGCTCTGGCTTTCACTAATATGTCAAATGTAGAGAAATATTTGGCATCAAACATATCTTTAAGTATTTTATATTTAACAGGGATTCCTTTTCTAATTTTAAAAGGTATTCCTTTTAAGGTTAGTCAGAAACTGTAACTTACATGATGAGACTTGTAGATGGATATATAAGAATTAGTCATAGTGAAACCTGAATTACCTCAAAATCTCCTTAATACATTAATTGACAATGTGCTGTTATTAACTATTTTCATTTTGCTTTATGCCTCCTATAATGCAAAGGGAGATCATCAGAACTAATAGATAATTACAGTATTTATTTACCCTATTACCACACTCACTCACCTCTCGCCCCCCTACAAAGCAAAGGATGGTGCCTTTTTGTAGTGTGATGACCTAGGAGCAAACAGAAAAGCCAACATGGAAATGAGACGAGGGTCTTCTGCTCAGGATCGTTCAGAAACAGCTTCATATTTAAATTACATCTTCAGGCCAAAATGTACCATTTATGTAACAAGGTTTTTGGATCAGAATTGTCAATGGAAAAGCTCGTACACTAGTAATTTTTCCAGAAAACTTTGTTATACTGCAGGCAGTGCTCTGGTGAGCGTAGCTAGATAATTGCCTGAGGCCTGAGCCAAGAAGTGTTATTTACCTTATGTCAGGTGAAGTTATTGATTGCAATGTAGACCTTAAACCACTTCCAAAGATGCTACAGTTAACCTGTCTAACTTTCCATGAAATGCATTTGCATTATCAATCATAACTAAGAGATACTTTAAGAAGCTTTTAATGAAGTCTTTCAATTTGGGGTTATTGAGTGGTTGATAGCCATGACTGCCTTCTTGAAGAGGACTTCTAGGAGTGAATGGGAATGAGGAGAGGGGAAAGGGAAAGGAGCTGTGGCAATGTTAGTTGAGTGTTGAAGTTCAGATGCAACCACATATCACAGTATGGAACCTGCTCTCAGGTGATTTAATCAAGGTCTTCTATTTACTGGTTTTGTGTGGGTTTTTTCTTCTATGAGATAATTAATATATGACAACTGTCTTGAGATTCAGAAGAAAGACAAATTGTTTTAGTTTTAGCACAGTTGTGGCATCTCTTGTCATATTTTGTCCAGGTAATATTCACTAACTGCTTGTACAAATAGGCTTCTGCCCAGTAAAATGCATATCTTCCACCTTCTGTTTGAATTTTTCCTCAAAAAGTAATGATTTAATGCCTACATATCTTTCAGGTTTCACTAAACTTTAGGAATTATGAGCTTTGGTATTTTTACTCCTCTTTTGGAATTAGTTTGAAAATCTATTAACTCAAAAGTTACTAGAGGGAAGAAAGAGCAAAAAATTGTTTTAGTTTGTTTCCCACAGGAATCAAACTAAAACTATCTTTTCAAATGTGCTTCAATTATTTCTTTCATATTCCCAGTGCCTTATTTGCCTTCACAGTCTAGATTTTCTGGTTAATATCACTGATGCACATGTACCCATAGTAGCAGTGGCCAATACTGTTTTATTTCCATGTGCAGGAAAGAACCAATTTTTCTAGCAAGCTAAGGTAAAAAGATGAATATAAAAGAACATCACCCCTGTAAAGGTGAACAATCTGGTCACCTAAAGCTCCAAAATGGAGAGATAATCAATGTGACAAATAAAGGAAGGTGAAAACCATTCTCCAGAAGATTTATTAATAGAAATGCTACCCAATCAGGCAGCAAAGTAGCAAACTGTAATGGTTTTTATAGTTTCCTTTCCTAATTTTAGAGGATTGTTTGCATAATTGATATATGCTTTGTCTTAAATAATGGAATTTTTCTCACAGAGTTGATAGCTCTTGACACATACAGTGAGGGATAATGCTTGAAAATGGTTTCCCTGTAGAGAAGGAGGCAATAAATAGAGGGATTTTGAGTGACAAAGCATTACTAAACAAATGTATCAGTCTTTGAAATAATTGTTGAAGCTGGTGAGGAAGTTTGCGCTTTGTGAAGTGCAGACTTTGCTTTATTATTTGCTTTACTAACTTTTAGTTAGTAACTGTAAGGAGTTGCAGAGGATATAAAGTAAACAATAAAAAAAGAAGAAAATATATCATTTATACAGTAAGGGAAAAAAGCTAACAAACATGTTCAGAGTTCCATGACCAGTGAGCTACATTAACTTATATTACCATGGTTGACGAGCTTGAGCGGAAGGAGATTGGAGGACAAAGCTAGTGGCTTTGTTAAGACTGATGAATTAGTTCAGTTACTGCAGCTGGAATTCAAATAGAAAGCCCTTTTACTGCTTCTAGGCTGGTAAATGGGAGAGTGAAGTAATTCAACCAAGAGTAATTTCAAATACTGAATGACAACATATGAAAAAGACACCAAGTAATGTATTGGGGTTCCTTATATAGTCCTTCATACTTCTCCCTTTGTACTATCAAACAATGTAGAAAGTCAAATTCTGCTTTCCTGGTGCACAAAGTTACCGTGCTGGTGGGCCACAATCTTATTTCATATACAAATTCATTGATTTTAAGTGGAATTTCTCTTTCTGTGTTTAAGTCTCAGGAGTATTTGTACTGCCCTCAATGTTTCTCTTTGTGCTGGTACCCAAACACAGCTTTATGGAGCAGACAAGAGTTGTCAGTACCACTGGTAGTTAACTTTTAAGTTGTCTGTTGGAGAAGGTATTTTTGTTTCTTGGAAATCGTATTTTTTTTGAAAGGAGTTAAGTATTATTTTGTATTCTGAATGAAAGCAAGAAGATTAATTTTTGGCACTAATGGAACAGAGTTAGATATCATTAGCTGGAATCATGCACATAGTGTGCACTCATTATACCTATCATAAGATTTTCCAAATGACTCCCTGAAGACTTGTCTGCATGGGAATATTACTTCAGAGTAACTTTAATGCATTCGAACTGTATTAACTGGCAACCATTCACATATTTTTAAAAAGTCAGTTATTTTGTGCCCTAGTAAGCAATCTTTGGAACAGCATGCCTCCTATAGTGAGTTTGTGTCCTTAAGATTTGCTGGCAGTCCCCCAAATATCTTGCTTTGCACCATGACTGGCATGTCTGTCTATCTGTGTGTATTGAGGACAGCTTGACCAGATGTCACTTCATTCAAATGCTGGCAGGCATGCAGGCATTCATTTTTCAGTACTAGTAAGTTGATATTCCTCTTATAACAATTGGGCATTTGGTGAAATCCTTTTTGGATTGCTGCACAGCTTGAGAAGTAGACTATCCTTTTGGAAAACAGCTGGTAAAATAGGAGGTACATTTTTGCCTCAAGAAGGGCCACTAGAATGCAAATGTTCAGTGTACAAGGTATTAAACAAGGAAGGGCAGCTGTTCCTGGAAATGGAATAAATCATAACTCAAAGCAAAGGGATGTAAAGTACAAAGAATGCTGATATATTTGTTCATCTGCTAAGGAATTAGGCTGGTGACATTTTTCTGTAGATCTTCCAGATTACATAGTTAAACATCCAGAGCAGTAGTGAAAATTCATATTACCCAACTACACTTCCTTTGGAAATCAAGCTGAAAGGACTTGCTGTGTGGCCAAGCACTGCGTAACCTATGAAAATATTTAAACTGTGGAAACTGTTAAAAAAACCCAAAAAACTATGTAAATCAGTGTGAAGCCAGTGAAGAAAAACTGCATTCATGCTTTATGTTGAAAGCTGAAAAAATAAAAAAGAAAAAAAAAGTCAATGGTATGGAGTTGCATAAGCAGTTTATAGCTGTTTTTTCCTAAACCATTTAGTTTTGACTGAAATGAGTAGTGAAACGCCCAGTCAGCTGTTGAATGGGAGATCAGACAGGACAGTCAGGCCATCCCCTCTGATAAGCGGAATGGTGCAACCCCTGGGAATGGACTGAGAACAATTATTTCTTCAGGACATACAAGAAAAGGAATAATCTCCTTTGCTAAAAAACCTTGTGCTATGTGAGAACACAAAACCCAATTATGTTAGCTATAGAGGGCAAAAATCTCCAGTGTGGGGAGCAAGGCTCTGGATCAGGTTCCTCAGAGAGGCTGTGGATTCTCCATCCATGGACAAAGCCCTGAGCAACTTGCTCAGACTTTGAAGTTAGCCCTGCTTTGGGGTGGGGGTTTTACTGCATGACCTCCCGAGGTCACGGCCAAACTAAATTGTTTTGTGAGTCCGTGATTCTGTATTGTTAGGGTCAGTTACCAACTTTTTAGAAGAGCCTGATTTTCCTTCATGGAACTGATTGAAAGGCAAACAAGAGCTTCAAAAAGGCTTAGTGGCCAGGGCTGAGGAAATCTGATTCCTGCTCATGGACAGCTTAGCAGTGAGCAAATGGAATAATAGTATTACTGAGGAGGAAATCTATTCAAGATACATTCTGCTGTCTTTATTTTCAGGGAGAAAAATATAACCCCCTGAAGTAAACTAAGAACTGAGTAGTCCCAAAGAAGTGAGTAGAAGTCTCTAATATTTTTGTTCATGGAACTATACTACAATAGGAAAATTCGTGGGACTACATGACAATACTAAACCAGTTAGCATTTCAGTATCTGCCATTCAAAGGAATTTTTTTTTGCAGAGCTACTTACTTGCCTTGTCAGCCATTGTGAGTGGTGGTTATAGCCTGAGGACTTTTGATCTAGGATTTGTATAATAGTAGTACTGAAGATGGAAGTTATCAAAACACAGAGAGTATTTATTATTTCAGTGTAGAACTTATACATGGAGAAGACGACATAGGTAGGTGTGTGCCACTTACTCTACTTTGTTCCTTATTTCAGCACAAACCAGTTATGAAGTCAATAGCAGAATTAGTTGTATTTTGACTTGTAGAAAGGACTTGATTGTTCAGTATATACTTTTTTCCCAAGTTTTTTAGTTATTTCTTCTGACTGTTGAGAAACGGTTTTTGGTTGGTTGGTTGGTTAGGTTTTTGTTTTGTTTTGGTTTAGTTTGTTTTGTTTGTTTGTTTTTTTTTTTAATCTAGCCAGGAACAACTCCTAGAAGTGTCACTTGTCTGAGTTACACAAATGTAATGAATAAAAATGCAATTTCCAGGAAGCAGAAAAAGGTCCTATCAAGTCAATACTTTAGGAGTTATTAGTACTTGACAATTACATTAACTGTTTCAATTAGACAGAAACCTTACTAGTGTCCATAGCAATAAATCTCACTTCAGCTATTGATACGGTGTTGCATTACAACACTTAAAGGCTAACTGATTGATCAAAGTGAATTACAGCATTTCCTGTGTGAATGTTTAACTATATATCCTTAATGACCTCATCTGTAGTTCAGATAGAGGCAGAACTGAGGGAGCCCAACCAGTAATACAAGAAAATGCAGGTGGTTCCCTTAGCTTTTCTTAGAAATCTACCTCTTTCTTTTTTTCTTTTTTTTTTTCTTTAAAAAAAAAAAAGCAGCAACTTTACTATCCAGATTTTTCACTCCGTGAACAAAGTGCAGACAGATTCTGTGGCTGTGTTTAGAGCCAGTTAGGGTCTACCCTATGCTAAGAATAAAGTGTCAGTGGGAGAGCGCTCCTGGCTTTCAGGGGTGGGAGCTGTGAACCTTGTCAGGTGCTTCAGATGAATGCTCATTCCCACTTGTCTTAGAAAGCAGATGGCAGTCCCCAGCTTCTGCACATGTATGTCCTACTATTGGCCTAACATGTGAGACATCCTTTTTTAAGCATGAGTGGGTTTAGAAGTTGCTCTGCTGACTCAACTTAATTACTGGATCAGCTTAAGTTGCATACTGTGAAAAATAGGTCTTGAATTTTTCTTGACAAAGGAAAATTATATTCCTTTAAGGAGAAAGGACTTAGTGATAAGTGATAGTGATAAGACAGTCATAAGAGAAGAGTCATCCGTCTGGATCCTGAGTTACATTAGAAAGAGTAAATGGTAATGTGGAAAACCATTTAAATGCATAGATTTTAATACTGGCATAGGACCATTAGCAGTCATCAGGTTTGACCTGTTGAGCAGAGATCAAAGAATGCTGCTTACTAGTTTCTGGAGATATATATGTCTTAATTCTAGTCTCCATTTATTGGCAGTTAAGTCAATTTTGACCTCTTCATGGATGGAAAAAAATACATTGCAGGTTTGTTGTCCAGTTATAATGGAAGTTATTTCTAATTTTTAATCATTCACACAGGTCATTCTCTCCATCTTTTTTCAGTATCCTTTTTAAACAATGACAGCAAAAATAATAACAGCATCCCAGAACTGATCTTTATTATTTTATATGCTGAAGTTATAAAGTGGAAATAGAGGGAGTTATTACCCTGCTTATATGTTCAAGATAGAAATATTAATTCCACACATTGACAGGCTGACTTGAAACTGAACAATTTTCAGAGCTACAGATAACTGAATGGTGCTTTGCTTTCAGTTTCTTATGTAATACTAAACAGCCCCCTAACGAAGAATACTCTGGGGTATAATATTCATGATTCAAAGCCCTCAGTTAACCAGCTATATATATTGTATAAAATTGCAATTTTCATTTGAATGCTTTGTATTGTTAAGATAGATTTATGTAGGATAAATACATTTTCATAATGGTGTCTTAAAGAATGGAAAGTGGAGTAGCAAATGACAGTGCTTAGCGTTAGATTCTCCTGTGCTTATTTTCAGATTTTTGTAGCAATATTACTCATTTTAAATCTCTGTTCTGTTAAAGATGAACTGTTCTGCTTAATGACTCAAAAATGTTAAGGTTTTCATACTATTATCTTTTTTCTTTTTTTTTTTACCATTTCTCAGTCTCAGCAGAAGGCTTGTTTCATTCCTTTTTTTATATAAATCTTCTTCTAAGCCTAGCAAAAGGTATCTTTAAGACCTGACGTATTATGCATCCTCTTAGTAGTTACCATGCAACAGACTGCAAAATAATAGGGCTAATTTTACTGCTGGTCTAGTGCAAGTCTCTTGAACTTCAGTTTCACATTTCTGCACCTCTTTGAATTTCAATTAATTCTAAAGTTTTGTGAAATAGAAATCCAACAGTTTCATGTATAAACAACATAATTCAATTATTTCAAGATGAAATCCAGTAAGTTTCTTTTTCATTTAATGTTACAGTATTGTATCCATTTCTAGATACTCAGTTTTAATTTGACCAGATACTATTTATGATGGGGAGGGCTGGAGGGGCTTAGATGTATGTTTCAAAGCAATGTTATTTTACACTATGAAATAATGATCAGACACTAATTTTGCACCACTTGTGGAGCATCAACCGTATCTTCTATCAGAATTGGATCAGTTGGATTCGGGCTTCATCTGAAGACTGGACCACACTGTACAAGGCTCATTAATTTATCCCCCAGAATAATAAACTCCTGGTCTTCTTAATGGAAACTCATATTTACCACATTGGTTTTAGTGACCTGGAATAGAGACATGCAATTGAGAGGTTGAATCCCATTATTAATAAAAAATAGAGTATGACAAGACTTATAGAACATGCTTACCTGCTTCTTTTTTAAAAAAAAAATCCTCTTAAGATAAGAGAGTTAATGTTCCAGTTTGAGCTAAATAGAACTAATTTTCTATTTGGTGAATTTACTTTTCAGTTAAGTTTCTTCTAAGTGACTGTACTTTCTGAAAACAACAGTATGCTTTTCCAGACAGTATTCACTTCTGCAAGTGATAGTGCTTGATGTTTATAGTTACTATTAGGCATGGTCTGTAAATATGGCTCTTGCCTGTACAGGAGGAGTGCCTGTACAGGAGACCAAGGCCACTGCCCCAAAATGGGTTTCGTATTGAGGTGTCATAAGGGAGGTGTTGCACCTATGAGGAGGAGCAGACAGGACAGATGACCCAAAACTGACCAACAAAGTATTTTCTCCCACATACATCATACTCAGTATAAAGCTGAGGGATCATGAGGATCTTGCCTTTCTTCTGTGATGGCTGAAGTCTGAGCTGAACCCTGTTAGTTTATCTGCCTTCGATCCTGATCTGTGTGTTCCTGAGTCCAGTTCCTGAACCCTGCTTCCACCTGCTGCTGGGTCCTGTCTGGGACTTTTCCAGTGCCCTACTCCGCAGAGCCTCTGTTGACATAATCGTTACTGGGGAGGATGGTGAGGGGAGGATTTGATATTGCTTTTGTATATATATTTGTACATATTTGTATGTATTACATTATTTTCCTGTTTACATAATTGTGCTATAGTATTAGTATTATTGTTTCATTAAACCTGTTAGTTTTCTTTTCAAACCTGTAAGTCTCTCTCCCTTGTTCTCTTTCTCTTCCCTTCTGGGGAGGGGAGAGGGGTTAATAGAGAGTGTCTGTCCAGCATTTAGTGGCCAGGCCATCCTTAAACTAGGACAGTTAACAATGTAGATCAGTTTTAAGTGGCTTTAATCTACCAGCCCCACTACTATCCTTTTTTCTCAAGCATTGGGAAGGGTAGATTAGTAAATTATCAATAAAATAATGAATACCAGAGGAAAAGCTTGGGTATGAAGGGCATTTTTTTCTTTTTCTCCTTGAAATCAATTACAGGTCAAAGGGGTGAAATGGTAGTATATTAATGTGATCACGTCTGAAATTTTATAGCATGTATTCTGAATATGTTGTCCCATGATATTCCTAGGCTTCAGTTGTTAAAACCGACATTCAGAATTTTACATCTCAGAAGCATCTATGTACAGGTTATATCAGTGGAATCAGTGTATCTTTTATTTACACCTGATTTGTCCAACTCTATGCTGATGTCCCTTTTCATACTCTGTGTAGAAATAAACCATATAAACAAAAAGTGCAGTGTAGGCCAAAGATGCACTTTTAAGTAATTGGATGTTGCATTAAAATGTCCCTGGGTTTCTTTTTTAGTGATGCTTCTGCTTAGAATTGAGCCAATCTATCTTCATATTTCCTCTTCTCTACCATTATAATTGATCTGGCAGTTCGCCACACTTAGACCCAGACAGTAATCACTTGGCATAGAGGATATTCTGCCTCCCTAATTTGACTGACAGAATAAATCCTGGTTTTAAACTGCTGTCATGTGGTTTTTATCAGTAAATAACACACATTTTACTATGGCATGTGTACATTGAGATAGACAGCTATGTCTTTTTAATGTGCCTATCCAGCAGCAGAGGAGGAGCCATGAAAAGCAATCATGTTTTCATCAGCTGTACTGTAAAAGCACAAACCTTGAAAGTGATTCTTGGGGGAAAAAAAACCCCTAAAGCTTTAAGTCATCTGTGAAGTCTTCTTTTAGAGGAAGTCGTATGTGTGTTATACCGAATAACAAGCTGAGGAAAATAGCCTTTACACAGGCTATTTCCCTATATAAAACACTGCAGATTTTATTTTTTATTTTTTATTTTCATACTATAATGCAGATGTAATCACTGAAAAACATTTCTAGTTTTGGGTAATTTATCTGTGCAGGTATAAATAATTTGTCTGCTAGTGGTGGTAAAGCTAATATTGTGCTCTGTTCAAGTTGCACCCAGTTATAGTTTTCCTGGGAGAGGACAAACTATTTGGGTGGCATGCATACTGTTTTCAGTTATGTTCAAAGAATTAATTGTTTGATCATAAATAATCTGCTGTCAATAAACAACAAAGACCCCACTGCCAACATTATGCTAAGTGGAATCACTGTATGCACGAAGATCTTCCAGAAACTCAAACTGAACCTCATCAACACTGTTTGGGAATTAGTACTGCAAAAAATCAAACAAAGACAAAACAGTTGCTGCATGACTGCATGTAAAACCATCTTGTCAGCATAGATCCTGTTTAAAACAAACAGAAATAAGTCATTAAAGTAGTGGAAATAAGTATGTTCCACAAAGCAGTGCATCACTAAAAAACATGCATTTTTCACTGAATATGAAAGATTTGGGTTTGCCAAGAGTGAAATATTAGGTGAATCCCATCCTTTAGGGAATTTAAGAAAAGTCTCTGAAGCTATTGGAGTTGGAGCTACTGAATTTACTGGATTTTTGTTACACTCTCATAAAGCTAGTTTTTCATCTGAGCTATAGTTTTCAACTTCAACACCACATGAAAATTTAGCCTTAAATCTGTAGCATGTTTGTCTATGAGGGCTAGAGCCAAAACTTTATTAAGAATGGCTTCTTTATGTTGGAAACTTGCAGATTCATCATACACTGCCAGTTTTGTCTTCTGTACTCATGCATGTGAGCCTTTTGAGACAGAGGTTCTGTTGAATGTGCCTGCTATGGGGCATATCCTTCTCAGAAGTATTTTAGGCACTGAGGCAGATTACCATAGAAATTTTGAATATCTGAGAAGAAAATATGCTGTTTTTTCATTGAATAAAAAACCGCTATAAAAAGCTGCACTGTGGGAAGTGGGAGGGGGAGGGAGGTGAGACACATTCACAGTGATTGTATTTCTGAAAAATTGGGAAGGTGTATTTTGTACCTGTTGAATTTTTTATAGAAAATGCAACTTCTTTATTCTCTGTGTTGTTTTGGGTTGGTTGGTTGGTTGTTTTTTAAATGAAAAGAACAAAGCCTCACAGAAACCCCATACAGATGGGTTGCCAATATGTAATTTAAATTCCCTATATTGCTATTTAAAAGAGGTCTGGAGCAAACACCAGAAGGTAATCAACAATATTCCTTTACATAAAACCAGAATCAGTTATACTTAATAATCAAAACAGTCTATAGGTATAAATTTGACAGTCTCCTACAGCTTTGATCCAGCAATCTAAACTGAAATGTGCCACTTGTTAGACTTTGTATAATTTGAATATCTAGAAATTCAAACACCTTTTTAGGTAGAAAGAAGACAGGAGACCTTCAGTTGTGTTTATTTCTTATGTATTAATCACAAGTTACACTACTTTCTTTGAGTACTGCTGGTAAGGATCAACACAGTGCTTTTTGTAGTACTGTCCAGAGTTGGCAACCATGGATAAAGCCTCACCTTTCTCAAAAAGAAAAGCTATTAAATAACTATTCTCTCAATTTGCAATCATAAAGCTAAAAATTTTAGCTTTACTCAAAAATAATTTCCGCCTGTTTTTGAATGAAAATATTTGACTCAATTTCTCACGTTTCTGTAATTTTCTTTTAAGGAAAAAAGTAAGACTGATTTATTAATAATTTCAAAGTTTGCCATCATTTATCAGATCCTTAATATTTAATCTGAAAAGCTGTATTACTCTGAGAAAATAGCATTTCAAAAGTTGCAAGGTTACTTTTCAGACATTCAGCTCAGATGATAACTGAGAGCATCATGATGTGAGATTTTTCTTGAGTGCCTTCCCTGTGGATGATTGTGTTTACTATACTATGGGAAAAAATGATGATGTTGCACACTACTGTATGACTTTGACCTGAAGAAACACATAAGTTACAGTAAAAATTACAGAAAGATTTCAGAAGCTTTTTAGCAAGAGTTATTCCTCTTGTATCACATCAAATGTATTTTCCATTGTGAATTATTAAAGCAGGTCATGTTTCCACTTTCTTTTTTAGATTTGTGTCTGATATCATAACCTGTAAAGGAAAACAGGCTGCAAAAGGCATCCATGCATATTTAAAAACGAGCAAACAAACAAACGATAACCAAAGCAAAAAAAACCACCCAAACCAAACCCAAAAAAACCCCCCGAACAACACAACAGTAATTTTTTAGGAAAAATAATTTACTTTTTTCAAGGTGATTTGCACAAAGAATAATGCTGTAATCAAAATGAGGCTCCATTGTAAAACCTGGATAAGAGAAATACATAATTGTTTAGCAGAGGCTAGCTGGCATGTTTGTGTTTCTTATAGTGAGGTACAATTAGCACGTATAAGTAACTGAGAGTGAAGACAGAAATGTCCTTTAGTATTAATAATAGAGCTATTTAGGATATGAAACCTAAAGCACATTGACTTAATTGTATTAAAATGCTGCTCTTATATACAGCAGCATTGAATGAGTAGCATGTTTTTATTGCAAGAATATCAGTACCAGAGGATGTTCCTAAACATCCCTTATATTGTAGGGTAGAACCATGTCAGTACCTCTGATGAATACCTTTGACCAGAAAATGTTACTTAGCTTGTGAAAGTTTGGGAACTGATGTTGACAATATAATCTTCTGTCTTGTTAAAAGTGAGGCTAAGAAGAGCCTACCTAGAGTACCACATGCTGCAAATTACATTTCTATGTCCCTCAAAACAGAAGAAAATATTCTTTATCTGGAAATGTTCCTAAATAATGCGTAACAAGTATATCATTTATATTCAAATTCTTAAAAAAGCTATGAATAAATTCTGTAAAAAGAATGTATCTTTATTTTTACCTTAAAATAATTTATTTTTTTGTAAAATCTGTTAGTTATAAAGAAACCTAAATGACATTTCTTCTGTCCTGACTACAGGTGAAAAGTTTGTGTTTTTAGAGAAACTGTACACTCCTGAAAATATATAGAAATATGTATTGAACAACTCTGTATTTTAAATAACCTCCCCCTAGATGTTCTCTATGATCTACTAGGTTTTGAAGTTGTAACTGTCAGAAGTGTGTATAAAGAAGGGGCTATATCACTTGACCTAACTCTCTGTTAACTGCTCTACTGATGGATTAAATATAGGGGGAAAAAATCTCATGGGTGTCTATGAGTGCATGAAAAATATGAGTTCTTATGTGAGTAAAACCACTTATTAGCAGAGGGTGCTGTATGCATTCCAAAATAAAGATTAGGTATTTTTGCTCTTTTTCGCTCAAACTTGCCTGTGCATTCAAAGTTGCTGAGCTAGTGGTTTCTTTGTTTAATGTAGTTTGTCTATAAAGCCATTTGAAACAACCATAGAAGCAGGTGGTTGGAGTTCTGTTATAAAAGTTGGCTCCATAACCCTGGCTGTTAGTGCCATCTGGACGGAAGAAAGGGAGGAGGGAGTGACTGGTCACACGAGTTGTATACTCTCTACCATTAACAAAACCCTTCCGTTTTCCTTTGAACTTAGCATGAAAACTGTCATAGCTAATGAAATAAAAATAGAATTAAAAAAAGGTTGAGGCTGGAGCTGGAAAGACAAGTAAGGATGGGGACGGTAGAGTGTCCCACACAGCCATGGCTACAGCAGAGCTCAGGTAGGGCCAACGCATGTCTGAAAGCGTGGGGGCAGAGGTGGATGTCCCACAGCTCTCTCCCACAGGTCAGTTTGGTCTTTTTGTGCTATTTTCTCTTACACTGACTTTTTGGCTGATAACCTGGACTTTTGGGTTTCCTTTTACTGATTCATGCTGCTTATAGAGCTCTCTGTATGTTAGATGTCTCTGAAATCTTTGGGATGGCTTGCTTGAAACCTTTGGTCTCTGCTGGACATTCGGCTTCTTCTGGGAATCCCATAATGTGGCCAAGAACACAGTAATGGGAGCAAAGACTTTTTAAGACATGAAGTTAAATGGTATTTCCAAGATGCACATTTCCTTCTTTTCTGATAGATTTGGAACTACCTGTACTTATTTATAAATAGTACATCTTGACTGGGCTACCACAGTGCTATAGTGTTAATCCATCAGTAATACAGATAGGAAGTGTGTTTCCAGGACTTAAGATATGGCTAGTATGTCACCTTCCAGACATATAAAGAGTATTGCTCAATCCATTTACTGTGATATATTGACTTGATCCACCAGCTACTTTGCTAAACAATTTCCTCTTGGAATATTGTATCTGTTTGAGATGGTAGGAGTTCAGTAACTTTGTATGGAGAAATGCAGAATGTGTCTGAGGGAGAAGGTCAGGATGTTACAGTTTGTTTGAGACAAAAAAAAAAATACAGAGCAATCCCCTATCATAGATCTGGGTAAGATATGCCTTTATTTTTAGGTAAAGCAGGTTGTGCATATTTATGCTCACCTTTAATGGTCTGGTTTGGTTTGCTTTTTTGCTATGTTATGTTACTCTGTTAGTTTGATGATTTATCACAGTTCTCAAAGAAAGAAACTGCAGGTCCCAAATGCAGCAGGATGTATAAAGTGAGGAAGTTTGCACACAAGCTACTTTAGCCTATGAAGCTGATTGGGGGATCCAGGACTTAAAGCCAGAATTGCAAACATTAGAAGGTTGACAGCAATGAATACCGGAGAGCCAGGATGTAGCTGGCTGTGAATGGTAAGCAGTGCCAGCTATGACCTAGGTTTATGCATTCGTGCATGCCCAGGAGCTCACTATTGACAGGTATATTAAAAACAGAAAATATTTTCCAGCTTCAGTAATTTACAGTGTCAATAGTTCTCAGACCTTTTCTGATTGTAAGGCTCGTTTCTTTGTGCCTCAGAGAACAAATTAACTCCATTCAGTTTTCCTATAGTCTTTAAAATAACAGTCAGATATAGATAACTGTATACAATCATTCACTAGGTTTTAGTCTAATAGAATAAGAAAGCGATAGTGTAGCTGACTGCAGATCAAGCTTTGCGATGCTCATCAGTGTGATGGAGTCAGTACAGTGCATACAGTTTTCTTGGCAGAGTCTGGATGTATTATGAAGGAAAGCTTCAGATCTGCTCTGTTGGATCCTGTTAATTTTCTTATAACTTTATGATAACATTTCTCATCTTGATGTAAATCTTGATTCTTTCATTTACAAGTTCCATTTATATATCTGCATTTGTTTTATCCACCTTATATGTACCTTTCTAGCAGATGAACTAGGACAATAATTTATTATTAACGTACTTTGGACAGTTGAAACTGGTTTTGATAATTCTGGTATTAAAAATAGTTGTTAAACGCAACACTTACAGAACAAATGGTAAGTGCTTTAATTTCACCATGTCACACTTCTGTGTAGCCAAAAGCCAATCTTTCTGTGTGCGTAAAAGGCTGAACCAGGGATTTTAGGTGCACAGAGTTTATCAGTAATAGATTTTTCTATATTCTCTCTACTGCTATGTCAACATCTGAAAATGTAATTTTCTGTGAGTGTATCTCTTGGAGGAGGGGAGTTTTCTTTTCCTTTATCCATTCTTTTTGTTTGGTTTGGTTACTGACCAGTTTCTCTGAGTACTGGTAAGGGGGTATAAGAATTTCCTCTTTAGTTCTCATTTGAATGTATTTATGTAGATAGAGCACTATATATCTTTCTGTTACACAATAATATGAATATTTTTATGAATATTCTAGTAAAAAAATCCTTAGCTGGATGCATTGTCAGTAAGTTTCTAACACCAGGACTGTCTCTCATTTTTCTCAAAGGAAATCCAGATGGTGTGTTTGCTCATCACCTAAGCATTATCTGCTCTGAAGTAAGAATCAAGAGATCATGAATCATAAAAACCAGAGCTGAAAATCACTGAAAGTTTGGGCTCTCCAATGAACAGGGGCTCAAAGGCAGTGCACTTTTGCGTTGACTTTCTACTGTGAGATCTTACAGTGATGGATACTGTAAACACCTATATGCCTGGTATATGAAGGAAGTCATGATGTCTAATTTGGTGTGGAAATTCAAGGATTGTCTTTCACAGTGTGATATTTCTCAAAGAGTGAGGCTTTAGGAATAGTCATCCCAAGGATGGAGATTGGCTTTTAAAATCCTAACTTCTTCCTTCTTTCAAAACAGAATGACTTAACAGGTGTGACTGCTGGACAAAGAGCCTCTGTATGTACCTGAGACCAAAGTTTAGCCTTATTTATATCTGTAAACACTGTTTTTGTAGCAAGTGTAGGATGTAGTCTGAGATAATTAATAAGGAACTTTGTTCTGTGAATATCCAAACTTTACTGAGCTGCCAGTTTTGGTATCTGAGAATATAAATATTTATGCCGCTATACCAAAGCTCACATCACAATTGGAGCTGGGGCTATGAGCTTTAGTAGTGATGCTGCATGGTGCAAAACAGTTTAATGCTGGTAATGTGAACTTGGTGCTCAAATACTGACGCCTGGGTGTGGGTTATAGGTTGTTGTGTGAACTCTGGAAGTAATCCTTCAGTACATGAATCTGTCCTGAGGATGGTTAGGTGACTCCAGATGAGGGAGCACTGAGCAATACAGTAGTACATTGTAGTCATTTAGTCATTTTTAGTCCCTTAAAACAAATTGAAATTTTTGATTTAACCACTTTATCCCCAATTCCTTACAAATTTTTAAAATATTTTTCTTAAAGAAGGAACTCCACAGGAAACATTATGTAGCCCTTTTGATATTTCTTGTGGGGCAAGTTTGTGAGTTTTTTAACAGCCCCCTTCTCTTTTTGCAGGAAGTGGGAAAGGAGGCATTACTCTTTTTCTGTATCATATGTGCTATTTTTGCCTCTACTTTTAAATAATATTTTCTTAAAATCTATATTATTATAAGGGATTTAAAATTATTTTTTGCCTTTACCTCTGCAAAACTATCTCAAGTCCCAGGCTTGTTCTGTGTAATTGTGATATTAACTAGATTATACTGAATACAGTTTGTAGGAATTCTAATTATATTAGTGGTACACAAATGTACTAAAAAGAACATAGGTAATTACAGATTGAATATGATGGTTATATATTTTCAATTCTATATAATTCACACACAATGAATTCACATTTTACACACTCTATTTCTATGTAATCAATATCTTTCTAAACAACATTGTAGGCAGAACAGTAATATATAGAAAATAAGAGTTTGAAATTAGGAAAGCACATTCAAACTTGCATAAAGTTCTTTGTAATGCTTTCTTTATGAGTGGCAACTTTGAAGGTTGATTCAAGTCAAGTGAACTGCATGCCCCAGATAAAATTTTCCTGAACTCCACCTGTGTGGCTAAGAAAAGCTAGCAGTGACCCTGGCTGTGTAACATGGGCAGTATTTTCTGCAGAACACATTGTTACTGGGCACAGACAGTGATTTATTTCTAACTTTGGGCATACAGTCTAGAGAGGATTGTTTTTTCACCTTCAGAAAACTTCCCACAGTACCTCACCCCATTTCTCCGTGATCCACCGAAGTGCAGATAGTGATGCATTACACTGTCTGGCCCTGGTGCGCATGTCCATTTCAGAAGCAGAGCTATGATTTAGTAAGAAAGGCAGGTGCTCAACTTTCTTCAAACAGTTTATTTCTGCTTTCTTAGGAATTACAGTAAAATGGAATTGTTGGAGGGAACTACTGCTGGACACATGCTTTAAGTCGAAATTAGGATTGAAGAGGGTTATTCATTTATTAACAACATGTAATTAACTGGCAGTCAGTGAACTATACTTGCAGGATCAATGTCAGCAATAAACAGATAAACTGCAATGTGAGACACCTAGGGACTGTAAATGTATTCTTACAAGTTGCTAAGCACTCTTTCTGTACTTGTGCCTAGGAAGTTCTCATCTCACCACACACAAACCCTTCACACAGCTGGATGCATGCAACCCACTGGCCCAGACGCTGTGGGTTACAAGCACCTCCTTTTCTGGGAGCTCCTGTTTTGTATTTGCATGCACCCACTGTGTGCCCCTGCTGCTCCCTACAATTCGCTGATCAACATGCTGGTGGGAAACTGCCTCTGCAGTCCCTACTTATTGCACCCCATACTATCAGCCATCTCGTTGAAGGGCAGGGTTCAGGTGGTGGTTGATGAGGATGATGCTCTGTCAGGCCTAGGTGGGCATTGCAATGCCAGTGGGGCAACCTCTGGAAATACCAAACCCTGTTTGGCAGCTGCTGACACCAAGGTCTCCACCTAGTTGGAAATTTTTATAGTTTTTTTGTACTTCCTTACAAACTCATTCCTCCTTATCTCAGAAGTCTCTTGGTAAGCCTTGGCTACTGTTTAATTCAGCTGGTGGTCACCTTAAGCTAAATGTCACTCTTCATTTCCTCTTAGATTTATCAGGTTTTGGGTAAACACCCTCGCAGCAGAGACAGTTTTGGAAAATCTATTCACACACATTGGCTACACTCACATTATCCAGGTCATGTTAACAAGAGCAGACTGTACAGATTCGCCTGTATCATTTCCTAAAAATGTTGGTGCAAACCTGTGCTTTATTTCAAAGGAATACATTGAGGAATAAAAGTGTAGATTCATACAGTGGCCAAATAATCAATGTATTATCCAGGACTGGGAAGTATGGATTGAAAGGCATACAATAATTATTCCCAGATTTTTACCCTGGCTTCTTGGTTATGGAATGTAATGCTTCCTACAGTGGATTTGTTTAGTAATACCTTCCCATGGTTTCAAAGTACATTTATAACTGAATACATCTTTAGCCTAATGCATGTTTGATTTAATGAGCTTTTGGATTTCGGTCTTTTTGAATCCTGAAGGTAGATTTTCTCCCCCACAGTATGTGATTGTAGCCATGATAATATCTCCTATATTTCTTCATGCAAGAAAGTCCCATGATGAATGAGGATATCTAAAAATCATGAAGCTGTAGCATTGCAAGCATTCAAATAAACAGGCTTTTATAAGTATATTTTTCTTTGCTATTACATTAATCCACCCTGGTTACTGGCTATATCTTTAAGGAATCTAAGCAGTATAATTTACCGATGAGTTATGAATGGCTGAGTTACTCTATTCTGCTAATTGTTTCCATTTCAGGGTTCAGGTTTCATGACCCTGTCTTGTCAAGGCTTAGTGACCACATGTATCACTGCACTGCTGAAAGATTCTGCATTTCCTCTTATGAATACTTTGGTCAAAAACTGAAAAATGGTAAACTTGCAACCTACCTAATGATCAGTAGTAGGTTCTCTCCTGTGATTCCTATAGATTAGCCCAATAAGTATATACATATTAGGACATAGTTAATGCAGTGACCGTCACTTGAAATAAAGCGTAGGGAGCTATGAGGTTTTTGCATTAAAGCATTTCATTGCGCTGTGCAGAAGTAAAAGGTGACATCAAAATTTCTCCTTAGGCATCCTTCTTAGTATCATCTTAATTGAAATCACAAAGGACATTTAGAGCTTTCACTGGGCTCTTAACTAACCTGTCATGGTAATGAACATAATTATTGTGGCTTTTTTTTTAACCTGCAGCAAACTATGATCATTGAGATTTGTCTCACATTATTCGTCTGTATTAGTAGCATGTACAGTACTACACTGGCAAGAGTAAAGAAAGAAAAATGTGCAGTCGCTTTGTTCAAGTTCAGATACAGGGACCTTTCAGGTGTTTATTATTACTTTTGTATAAATTCTTAAATTTACAATTAGTATACTGTGGTAGGATGCTGCACAGTTGGTTTTTTTTTAATTAGAAAGAAAACTGTGCCTTTTTCCAAACAAGATCTGCTGGCATGTACAGGCTCTTGGATTTTCAGTTTTCCTGGTTTATGCTCCACTGACTTTAGATTGTGAACTCTTTATGGCAGAGACTGTCTATTTCCTTTTATGTTTATACAGTGCTTCACATAATGGGAATCCAGTCCTAACTGGAGGCATCTAGGGAAAGCACCATTCTTGAAGGTTATGTAATTTATGACATCCCATATTCCCATCTGAAAATGGTTTGAGATAAGCAGAATTGTTACAAATTGTTTCCTTAATAAAGACAAGAGAAATACATTTTGAAGGATATCTTACTTTCATGACTGTGGATTTGAAAAATGAATAATAGATGTAAGGTAGGCCCTTTTTATTGCCTACCTAATACCTCCAACATAAAACTGTAATTGAGCATAAAAACATAAATTCCCCTAGCACAAAACATTTCTTATTAAGATAAACCTGTCAGTATGATGATACAAGTAATAACCTTGGATTATAAGAATGTGGGTTAGAAATCTTTATAAGTAATCCCACAAAAGTCCTCCCTTATTGACTTATATTTTAAGAATAAATTGCTTCAGATTTTCATTGGATTGAGAAAATGGTTGAGAAAGCCAGAATAAAATGTATATAAAATACTGATATCCTTATTTCTGCTTTCTCAAAACTTCAATCATGTATTTTTAGCACAGGAATGACTACTACGATTTGCTCTTTTTTGTTTTCTTTTTCATAGCACTCATATGTATCCAAGTGCACCTGAAGTGACACCAAAAAGGAAAAAAACATAGGGCTCAGCCAACTGCAGATTTGCATTCGAAATGCTGCATTTGTGTAAATACAGTACACTTTATTGTCTCTGCAGTCTGCATTGGAATTTACAATTCAGGTTATTAACATCATCCATTTAAAAATAAGTATCTGGTGCCATCATCATATATTCATCATTCATTTTTCTGAATGAAACCAGAGCTGGTTCATTATTTTTGTATACCCTGTATTACAGATAGACAAGGGGAATAATATGAGTAGAAAGAGGCTATTTGTTGAAAAACAGTGGTTTCAAAGCCTGTCTCTCCTGGTTCTTGAAGTTCTAAATAATGGCAGTCCAATAAGTCCTAGATAACATAGCAAGAAGACAGATGCTCTGTTTGTTGGTCCGTATATTTGTGTTACTGTATATGGTTTTACTGGCTACTTATTGAAAGCAAAATGAGAACTTTTTGCAAAATAGCAAAAACTGTAGGATTATAGTGTAAAAACAGAAAAAAATAAAATTATTACTGAAACATTTCAATTAATGTGAATTCATGAAAGGTGAATTTTTAAGCACCTAAAGTTATAGCTGGATTGGATTTGAAAGTGTCCCATAGTGAAATGGAAATCATTAGTTGGAAAGTTTGTAATGCAATTAAAATCAAAGAAGGGTTGCAGCACTTTTAATTGGAAAGATTCAGTTTGTGTTAAAGACAATATATTTGCACTCTCAGTCTTTTTTGTGTTGAGTTTAGTTGGTTGTAAATATCTTAGCATATATGTGTATCTGAATAATGTAATCTAATAAGAAATATTTATATATCCTGATCATTCAGAAATGCTAAAAGATAATTCTACATTTTCTTTTAACCTACAGTATGTACATGTAGACGGTAAGATGTAAATTAGTACAAGTCTTTTTTGTTAAAAGCATATCCTCCAAAATTAGTTCACTCAGGTTTAGTCCTGTGTCTTTCAATATTTTTGCAGAAAACAAGCTTCCTTAAGGCTGTCCCTCAAATGTGCTTCATCCTTATCCTACATGAACCATATTATAGAACAAGGAAGCTCAGCTCCAAACCTATAGAATCTTTGGGTTCTCTATATGCCAAATTTTCACTAATGCTAGGTAAATCTGTCTTGAGGTAAACATATAAATGCTTATTATGAAGCAGGCTGTAATTTTTTGTGTCTTGTCTATATAAAAATACATAACAGTAGTAGCTCATTTCATTAATAGGGATCCTACTGCAAGTAAAAAGACTGAATAAAATTATCTGCTCATTTTTTCTCAGTGTTGTATAGAAATAATTTGATGGGTCAGTGCATGCAGTATTCTGCATGTATAACATTGGTTTTCCAAATGTCGCTATTTCAGTTTTGTACTCAAAATACATGGCACATTTAAGCAAAAAATAATGCTTGAACCTTGCTTTAGAAATTGTATTGTAAAAAACAAAACAAAACAAAACTCATAGAAAATAGGTTTCCCCTATAAGAAGAAGTTTTAATTTCCCTCTTGTGTAGAAGAGTAGAAACTTTATTTAAGAAAATAAAAAACTCTATCTGTGTGTACAGTTTTCAACAAACTTAGTAGTAGAGCAAATATCAGGACATTTCTTTGCTCCTTTTGCTTGCTTAACGTGACAGTGGCTGTGAGCAAATAAACAAGGTACCATGGGAAAATCCTGAAACCAACTGAAAAAAATCATCATCATGTGATGCAATTCTGAATCAAAGCAAAAGTGCTGCAGTCTGGGAAATTTTCTTCCTCTTCCAATCCATGATATTTTTTTTTCCTGTGATTTGATAGTTTTCATAAGAAGTTGCCCTGAGGCAGTTGCCTCTACTTTTTAATCTCAGAGTTCTCTGACTTGAAGCCATGGAGCCATGGTCATTATGTTTCAGTGCTTTCCCTGTTGCAGCTTTTATGGCTTGTCTCAATGCACTGAATTCATATATACATAATTAATTAGCATGAGGGCATCAGTAGTTTAATTTCCCATCCAGCAGTTCAGCACAAGGAAGGAAAAAATTCTGTGTTACTTTGTAGGGAAGAACTTGTAATAGGTGATGAATGGGTAATCCAGGTTCTTCTGGATAGTAACTGTTCCTTACATTTCTGTTTGATTAATGTTAAATGCAACAGATCCTTGTTCATACAACAAAATTAACAGAGTTCAACTAAAATTCTCTTAAACCCTGTATCTGTTGAAGTCAGTGGTCATTTTGATGCATGTGGCAGTGACAAGAATAAATTCCCACTTATAAGCACAAGCCACTAATGCTTATGAAAGATTCTATTAAAAATGTTTATTGTTTTCTTTAAATATAAGTATGGCTAATGAAAGAGAAACAAAGTGAAGAGAAATAAAATTTTGACAGGATAGGTAGTAATGAAGATGATAGTAACAAAGTTTCTCAGTCTCACATCATTTACTGCATATTTCTTAAATAGAAATGACCTTTCCAAGATTTGCCCTAGATTTTTCTACCGGTGTGTCACTGAATGTTTATATTATAAGATGAATATAGTTTGCTAAGCAGTCAGATTCTAAGAGCAATTTAGATTAAACATTTTCATGCTCATTTGTGCAATGCCTCTAGTATTTTAGCAGTATAAAAAGATTTTCTTGGCTTCAAACCATTGGATAAGGGTGATTCTGACATCCTTAATCTCTCTTTAAGAGCATTAGATTTTTTTTTTTATTTAAAAATCTGAGTGGTAAAAGGTAGAAAGAAGTAATTTTCTAGAAATAGGGCTTTTTAAAAAGTTATGTCAGCAAAGGCTGTGGATAAAAGAAATGACTGAATTCTAAGCTAATGGTGCCAAAGATAGGACAGATGTACAGAGTTTGCAAGGTCTAAGAATATGATTTTGCATAAAATGTATAGCTTTGAGCTGACTGGTCTGCATACTCACATATATGGAGTGAATTCAGCTTCAAGCTAATAATCCTCATTTCAAGAAAAGATGATTCCAGAAGAAATAGTCTAAGGATCTGCAGCATGTTAACTCACAACTGAAAACAATCCATTCATTGGTAGCATTGCCTATTCCTGGTGCACGAATACTGCTAACAGTGTGGGAAATGGCCTTCAGTTGTGTGACTTTTTAGGCCACTGACTCTTTTCTTAATGACTTAATTATTAATATGTATTCCACTGAATAAATGAATGATCCTTTTGGAATTTTAGCAGTCAGTTCCACCATAAAGCTATATTGGTAGCACTCAAGAACATGCTAGATTATGCTTTAGTGGTGATGAGAGAGAAAATCACAGTTTATAAAATCTTCAAACACCGACACTGGTGAGCAGAGAAAGTATACTAGTTACATAGCTATAGCAGATCAGTTCTACAAGGTGATCTGGATGGTACATTAACATTGGCTAATCTGACTAGGATCTGTTAAAATAAAAATTAATGCAAGGCCGTATGTCCATGAAGATTGTGCCACTTTTACAGGGTGGTCATTTGGAAAACAGTCAAAGAACAGAAGGATCATAAAGGACACTGTTCAATTGAACATGAGCTCCAATGTGATGTGGTGGCTAATAGAGCAAATGTAATTCTTGTACACAAGCAGAGGACCATCACTTGTAATTGCACCCATATATGACATTTATGAGCTCATTACAGGGAGATTATGTCCATTTCTGATGTTTTTATTTTGACAAGAATGTTAATAATTTAGAAATAACTTCAAGAGCAATATAAGATCTGGGAAACCTATCCTATGGTATTAGACTAAAGACAACAAATCCGATTATTTTATCAAACAGACAAATGCAAAGTTACTTGAACATAGTCTCCAAGTACTGACATGGAAAGGAGTTACCTTACAATAGAGCGTTTTTAAATCTAGCAAGCATACAAGGTGGATGGAGACTAAGGCTAGACAGATTCAAGCTAGACAAAATTAGGGTAGAACTAAGGTGAATATTTTTATAATGAGGTTGACAAACCACTTTTGCAGCTTATTTGGAGGTAAGATGAATTCTCAATTATGTAGAAATTGGCTGTCTTTCTGTTACGTGTCTTGTGTCTCAGTCTAAAGTTATTAGGAGTGTATAGAAATAATTCAGTAAAACTGTATTGCTTATATTACTCAAAAGAAGACAACACACAAATAATATGTCCATACCCTAAATCTGTAAGTACAATTCTGGCAGCGTGGAACACAGTGATGCCAGGATTTTACATATGAAAAACTGTCCAAAAAATCCATTATAGGCCTATGAGAAAATCAAGATACTCCTCAATCGTTGTCGGTCATGCCACTGCAGTGCTACATGGATACACCAATCTTGCTACCATACACGAAGTCGGAGAGGTAACTATACCTGAGAAGATTAAGCTACCCCATTTAGTCTACTTTAGTCTACTACCATAGGATAGCAGCCGGCCAAAAGAACTACTTAGGACATTCCACTGTAGGTTGTGCAGCATGTGTATGTCTTTAAATGTGATGCTAAAACCTCATATTTAACACTGCAGTATCTTGCAAACACCAAGATGACATGATAAAATTTACACCCATCCTGCAATAACTCATTGGATAAATTGTAGGATCTCATTGCCCTTCTGTGATTAGTTACTGCATGAATTCTGGCTGTACCTGCATAAGAAGTCACCAGTTTATAGCAGAATCTTCTTCTATCCCCTAAATACTGTAAAATTTCATCTTCTATTGTTTCAAATTTCTAGATCATCCAGCTCTTTTTTTTAATTCTGTGCTATACTGTTGATGCCTTTCAGCTTTGGAAAATAAAAATTAACAAGTTTAAGTATCTAGAAAGTCATAGTCAAGGAATTAGAGTTATTAATCCCAAAGCCAATCTTTGTGGAACTCTAAAAATAAAATAATTGTAGCATAACTCATTGTTTTCTCCTTTTTAGCTTTTAAGATCTTCCATTAGAGAGACTGATATAAGTTCTACATTTTCATTGCCATGTGTTAACTCCACTGAGCTCTAGACCAATTAAATCTTCATTTTCCAATCTTAAAAGAAAAAACAAACAAAAACTGATTCATAGAAAGATACATATTTAGTTTGGCACAAATCTTTACAACTTTGTAAACTTATATTGCCTTTTATCTCATTTTCATTTACCTTTATGGGTTTAATTATACTTCCCTTCAAAATTTCTTCCAAAGCCTTTCAGCTATTAAGGTAAGATTAATGAGCCTGTAATTGTCAAGATCGCTTCTATCAGTTGCTTAAATACACACATGGCATTTGCTACCCTCTAGTTATATGCTGTTTTCCTTGATTTGTTAGATTTATTAGCAATGCTTGTTCTTGGATTTATGTTTTCATGTTCCAGTTTTCCAGAGATTCGAGATGATCCGATCATACTGGGATATTAAACTCTTTGGATGGTTTCATCCTGATATTTGGTATTCTGTACTTTCATTCCCTTTAGCCTCTGTGTTTTCTTGCATGTTTTTGATTATTATTTTTACTGATGTATCAGGTAATATAATCCAGAAGACCAAAGGAAAAGCCAATTCCTTATAAAGAATCTTGGTAAATACTCCCCTAGCATACAGGTATCATTCTGATCCTTCGTATTCGAGAAAGACTAATGGCAAATGAAACAAGATAGAAATGCCTCATTTCTGGGTTAGTACCTAAGGTTGAGGCAGATCCAGTCCAACTGTCTGGCAGCTCTGGGAAGATTAAAATATCTAAGTTAAGAGGCATTCAGTTGGGCACCTGCAGGAGTGCTTGGCTGTCTGGGCTCCTGTTTCTATCACCGGACATCCAGTCTTTGCAGACAGTGCAGTGTTGAGGGTTGAGAGAAGCAGAGAGGAGATAATGACTTTTACCCCAAAAGCGGGCACCTAGGACATGATTCTGTTTCCTACACACTGCCATGTTATGCCATTCTCTCCTGTTTCTTACCTGGCCTCCAGGAGTTACCACCTTGTGAAGTGAATGGTCTCCCATGTGTCTGTGCCCTATCTGCAAGCCCCACATGCAACTCTTGGATATCATGGTGCATCTCAAATGATACAGGGTACCTACTCTAAAGGAAAGGAAGTAAACTTCAGTGAGTACATTGAAGCATATACCATGATGCTAGGAGATATCTGCCTTTAGGCTGTCTGCAGTCTACAGGCTTATGCATCTCTGTTCTTTAAAGGTCTCCAAATGTGGTGTATATGCTTGACAGCAACTCTGATCTGATATGAAATGTTAGGTTACTTCTTAGGCTTTCCTAGCTATTGCTGAGAACTGAACAAAGTCTACCACAGATATAATAAGCTGTCTAAAAAGGGAAAAAAAAGGGAAGGGCAGGGTTAAATGCACTTCTTATGTCTGGAGAAGGAAAGTGCGAAAGGGAAGACCAGACTAATATTTGCAGCATGCTTTTTTTAGTAGCTCTATTCTTTACATATTAGACACATTAATTAATTCTAACTATTTTTATTTTCCCAATAATTGATTAATTCCATAATTGATTCATTTCATATGTACTTATTCACATAACTGGCTCAGTCCATTACTGATTATCTGTGTTATTGATTCATACTTTATTTTTCTCTCCGTATTTACTTCATCCATGACTTTATTCCTCATATAATTACTTCACAGCCTAATTGAATTGTTGCACTATTGAGCAATTCCACAGTAATTGCTTCTGAGATAATTGATTACTTGTCAGTGTGACCAATCATAACTCACCTGTCATTCTTTACAGTCCACTTCATATTTCTTCTTTTCTTCTTCCCAAACTGTCCTTTTGTCCTCTTTCTGTGTTTCCCATTAACTCTACACTTCCTTCTTTTCATTATCCACAAAAGCTTATCACGCGTTAGCTTTAAGGCCCCTGAGTCCTTCTATTTCTCTTGCAATCACTTCTTTGTTAGTTTGCTTTATATTCTCACTCCCATTTCTGGTCATACAAGACTCCATCAGTACCTCTTTCTTCTGTTTGCACTTTGCATTTTGGTGATCACATCCATTCCTGATTTCAAGTGCCAACTTTCTACTTGCCATTAAGTCTGCCTCTTCTCAAATAGCACTGTTTTTAGGCAGCCTATATATGTTTCTTTTTTTAGTTAAAATATGGCCAAAATTGAAACTGTTTCAAGTCAGAAGCTACAAAGGCAATGAAAAAAACATAGACCTGATTATATTGGATCACACCAAGGTCAATCTATATCAGAATTTTATCTTCAGTACTAGCTTGTAGCAGATAATAAGGAAAAGTCTGTAACAATTAAAGTGCTGGATGATACTTTTGCCAATTTTCTCTCCCCTATTGCAGCAATCCTCTTTTTACAGACTTCCATGAGGTGCAAGTTAGCCACACATCTCTGAACTTATCTCTTACAGTGTGAAAAGTTACAGTCAGTTTAATTTCTCCCTCCATATATGCCAAATTAAAACTGATTATTCTTACTACATCTTTCAGTCTTTTCTTATTTTACTTCATAAAATGGAGAAGTCAAGATTTTATGCAGCCACTTAAATTATGAAAGAATTCTATAATGATACAGTAGAAAAATGAAGTTTTTGTTTCTGTTCTTTATGCATTTTAGATGAATCTTACATTTAATTTCCCTTTTTAGCTACCATTAATTTGATGTTTCCAAATAACTACATATGATCTGTATCCTCAGAGATAACATCTACTTTAGAGCCCATCATTCACATTTATACATATATTCTTCAGTTGTGTTACACGCTTTATGAACATCTTATCAACAAATCTTTCAATATTATGATTTTGGTAAATTAGTTTTATTTTTATATAAGATAATTTTATGTCGTAAACAAACTTTATCATCTTACCTTTCAAGTCTTTTCTATTCATTTATCACTACCGTGTATAACAGGCAATTCAAGGAGGCTAAGTGCAAGGTCCTGCACATGGGTTGGGGCAATCCCAAGCATAGATATCAGGTGGACAATGGATTGAGAGCAGCCATGAGGGGAAGGACTTGGGGGTGTTGGGTGTCGAGAAGCTCAGCATGAGCCAACAATGTGCACTTGCAGTCCAGAAAGCCGACTGTATCCTGGGCTGCATCAAAAGAAGCGTGGCCAGTATTTTGGGGGAGGCCATTCTGCCCCTCTGCTCTTGTGAGACCCCACATGGAGTACTGCATCCGGCTCTGGGGCCCCCAACATAAGAAGGGCATGGAACTGTTGGAGCAAGTTCAGAGGAGGGCCACAAAGATGATCAAAGGACTGGAGCACCTCTCCTATGAAAGCCGGCTGAGAGAGTTGGGGTTGTTCAGCCTGAAGAAGAGAAGGCTTTGGGGGAACCTTATTGCAGCCTTTCAATACTTAAAGAGGGCCTACAAGAAAGATGGGAAGGGACTCTTTATCAAGGAGTACAGTGGTAGGACAAGGGGGAACATCTTTAAACTGAAAGACAGTAGATTTAGGCTTGATACTAGGAAGAAATTTTTTACTGTGAGAATGGTGAGACACTGGCACAGGTTACCCAGGGAAGTTGTGGATGCCCCCTCCTTGGAAGTCTTCAAGGTCAGGCTGGCTCTGAGCAACCTGGTCTAGTGGGAGGTGTCCTTACCCATGGCAAGGGGGTTGGACTGAGTGATCTTTAAGGTCCATTCCAACTGAAACCATTCTACGATTCTAGGATTTAGAAACAGAGGGTCTATCACAAACTACTGTGCGATTCTACCAGTAATCATGCACTGTGAAAGCTGATTATTCACTTGTGTCCTTTGCTTCTTATTTTTAAATCAGTCAATAATCCATAAAGGAACATTTCTCTTATGTTTAGTTTCTTAATGAGTCTCTTATAAGGGATATTCTGAAAAGTTACTCCAAATGCAGTTTTTTGATTACTCTTCTTTCTCATTATCATCCTTTCCATCAGTGAGGGATATCTTTCTCATACTTTCACCAAAACTGCATAGATGCTTGTTTGTTGTACTAGGTGACATGTAATTCTCTTATATTCTCCTGTTCCCTCATATTCTACCACTATAGAAATTCATGGACACATTTGGCCTGAGCCTGACTTAAATTTTGGCTTGTGTCCTATAGTTGGTAGGTTTACAATTATTTATTTAAAATTCTTCAGAAGACTTGGATGAGTGTTGACAGTTATGGTTGTGTCTTAATATTTTCTCACTCATATTTTCTGTTGATACTTCAGTTAGATAAAGTTTGTTGGATTTCCCTTTTCCAAAGACAGATCTACTTAAGCTTTCACATCATGAACATGGAGTGTAAATTGCCCTAAGATTTGGACTTTCTTCTGTAATAACTTTATCTTTCCTGAGGTGTTCTGTTATGCTTTAATTATCTTATGATTGTAGAGACTTTATAGAAGGTTTCTTGCCTAAGAAGTATTTGAAAGAAGTTTTTTTTGAGTTTTATATATTTTACAAGTAATTTCTCAAAATCTTGTTAGGCTACATTCGTAGCTTTAGATACAGCTTATGAGAGAACATTCTTTAATGTTTTCATCACTTGAACAAACACCCATATCTTAAAGGTAAGTTATTAATTCAGGTAACCTTCTATTTTGCCGTTTTATTTGGGTTTTTTCACTCTTTAAAGTATGATTAAAGTTTTTGTGAGAAATGGTATACATTTACTCTGAGCTTGAGTCTTTAAACACTTACTCCACTGATGTCAGCACTTCACCCTTTTAGCTCCTTTTAATTTCCTTTTATAAAGTCTTCATTTTCCTATAGTTCTTTGGATTTCTTACAATTATTATGTTATAGTAAAGGGTTGTTTTTGTTTAATTTTAGTGCATTATGATCACAGTTTGTATTTCAACCAGGAGGAGTACAATGCACTCAGGATTAGAAATGGTAACTATCTTAAAATTTAGGCATCACAGTCCTTTCTGATTTAAGACTATCTTCACTAAAAGAATTTTCCCACAAATATGTGCTTTTCGCTCTTGCATCTCAATGACCTTCCTTTACAAATTCAGTCACTATTGCTATGTTAGTCAGATGACTGATAGAGTAGTTCTCAAACTATATTCTTAATTTTTAGCCACTCAGTTTCAACATGTAGAAATTCTGTGGTGCATATTCATTCAGTTAACTTCATTAGTCTCGAGACTTGAACATTCATTAACAATTCTTCACAGGCGCATCTTGTGGTCCATTTTAATATAACTCATTCCTGGATATTACAAGTCTCCTGCTGCCTATCTTCTTCAAGTGTGCCAGGCATGCCTGTTCAGTTAATATTGTCATTTAGAGCCAAGCATTCCATCTTATTGGTGTCTGAGTAGAAGCATACTGATTTTTCATATTGGTCTGCTCAGATGTTTGAATTGGTATTTAAACTGCACTTTAGTTGGTGCGATTGCTCTTCACCATTTAATGCCTGAATGTTACTAGCTTTTCTGTCTTCTCTTTTTTTGAAGATGTTTTGCCCTCCTCCCTGAAAGATGTGTCATTCCAAACTTGTCTCTTCTGCACCAGTCTGTGTTCACCTTAGTTTGTATCACTTTACTTTCCTCTGGTATACTTGAGTGGCAACGACTTGGCTTGGTTTTTGGTTGAGCTGAAGTCCATCCTTTCCATACATGCTCCATGTATTCTAGAAGGTCTCCAATTCATAATAATCATAAACCTGCACCAGTTAGTCAGTTGTGCATTCTGTTCTCCAGGATGGAGGCATCTCAGAAAATGGTACCGTGATCTCTGGTCTCTTAAGAGAACACCTTAAATTGTCCCTCACTCCTTTTTCCACTATAGGAGATGGTATGTGTTTCATTGCTTTCATCTCCAGCATTATACACTCAACTATGTGTTCAGTAGCCTTTTTCTATTATTTTTGTTCTCAGCTTCCCAGAGGGATATACCGGATGCAAGATGACATGAAGCAATCATTTAAGCAGAAAGTGCCATTGATTGGTTTGTTTCCCCTTTTCAGCTAAGTGCACTTCAAGGTGTTCTCTCATCTCATCAACGCAGTTTATGAAGACTCTGCAGTGTAGTCTTGGGAGCTTTTTACAGACTGAACTGGAGTTAATTCATTCTTCAAGACAATTGCTTTCTCTAATAGTTTTTGTTCTATAGGAGAAGTTGTCATATGATTGTACGGATATAATATTTTTTAGCAAGAAAACTTTAGGAAAAAAGATACCGCATTAAACAGAAGCATAGTATTTTTAGCACAGAAAAGAGGTGGTCAACAACAAAGGTAGTGAAATGCTCAAATAACTTTGCCCGTATGAGAAAGTGCAGATTCAAAACCACTAGAAACACAAATAATATATGGAACCATGCTTCAGATTTGGCCATGTCACATCTGTTTGACTTAGTCCAATCCTGGAGGATAGATCAATAGGTACATTTACATTTCTATTAATTTGAAATCTTTTAGGTCAAAGTCAGGCCTTTATAAACATGAAAGAATTTCTGTCTTTAAGTAAAGTTTTTTTCATAAGTGTTTGTTATGGAACTTCAGAAGAAGGCAGAGTAATGAGGATAGAAGGGCAGAGGAGTGCAGTGGAGGAATTTATTTTAATTGTGCATTGAAGCAGATTGCTTCTTTCCAGTTAGAATATGTCTAATTTGTTTTCAGCAAACACCACCACTGGCTAAGTAACGATGAACTGATATTTATTTAACACACTTCATCTAAATAGATCCCAAAAGGATTTAATAAATTTACTAAGAGATAGAACTAATTGTAGATTGTTTAAAAAAATGTTTAAGCCAGCACTGACTTTTAGTTACCTATAACGTTATCAGTAAAACGAAATAAATATAGGAGTAGTTTATGTGAGTATGATGTAAGCACATCTGTCTTTGAAAAATGTCCCAGAGAACTTTTGTATTTCCTAATCCTGTTGGTTTGGTGTGTTTCACTTCTATGCTGTAGAAGCCCCACAGTCCTTTTCGGTGAGAACATCATGTCCATTTTGTACTTTGGGGTTGAATGTCAGTGGGAGTAGCCTATACTATGGTCTGTGTTCTCCAGAGACCAGCTGTGCATTTGTGTGAAATCAGGCTTATCATGAGACACTAATAGTGAGGCTAAAAAAGGGCTGCGCCTTCAAAGCAGTATCAACCTCAAGAGTACCGGTGCAGATTCATTGTTGAGCATGTAACAAACTTTCATCAGAAAAATAATCTTATTTTGCAACATTCTCACTGCTTTTTTTGCCTTTTTTTTTGGTTTATTTTAAATAGACATGACAGTCCAGTGAGTGAAGCTGTGAAGTGGGACCCAGAAGTTTTGTGTCCACACTGAATTCAGATAGGCTTCCTGAAGGACCATTTATAACTCATGGAATTTGTCTTATGCTTCCTTTCTTTCTCTGCTACATGGAATTGGCATTTATACTATGAGAAAATCATTGTGGTTTCATGGGATTAAGCTACTGATAGCTAATTGCAATACCTAAAAAGCAGACTATGCTTGAGTGAAAAAAAGAGAGAGATTATTAGGAAAAATATAACCCTGCACGTTTACTTTGTTGTTGAAATACCATCTAGTACATCCCATCTAATAGTAAAATGCCTGCATTAAAATTGGAGATCTTTTCATGAGAAAGTCTGTAGAAAGGTAAGCAAGCATCATCAACTTATTTTATTGATGTGCTGGTAATTGCACCTTACTGGAGGATTATCTTTCTACTGAACCATATGCTTTGTAAGTGTCGTATACCTTATATTGAATAGTAAGAAAGTAGCATCAAATTAATTTAGACATTCTGATTATTAAAGTTGTTTTTTAGGCTGGGAACAATATCTCTCTAAGTGGACTGTAGTTAAAGACTGATAATATACATGCAGCAGATCCAAGCCCACACTGGTTAGCATGTGCATATGCTGCATTCAGAGAGGTGCCATTAACCCAAACATGGTGTTTTATACATTGGGGAATTAAGATGAATGAAACCCTTTTGCAATGTTCACAAAGATAATTGCTATAATGCGTCACATAATTTGAAGATGCTTTGTATAAATAATTCCTAACATTTTCTCAAATATCACTTCCCTGTGTGGAGGATGTACAAGTTATACCTGTGGCTAGCCTTAATGGGCTGATAGGCATGAATCAGATGGGGAAATAGTATGCGGTATTTCAGGAAACCCTTACAAGGGGTAAGATTGATCTAAAACCAGCTTTCCAAATTGCAGAAAATTGAGTCGTTTTGACAGTCATTTATCCTATGAGTTTATCTCCATTGACTACAGATGTAGCCTGGATGACTGTTATGTAGCCTGTTGTGTCTGTGATAGTTTAGATGCATTAAATACTCTCACAGATAAATGATTAGCGTTTTACATAGCTAAAACTAGTCAGCTACTTAGGACCTCATCAGCTGTCACTTTTGCCAATAAACTTTCCCCGGCTAATACAATTTGCTGTAATGTATACCTATCCCTTTTAGGTGGTTCAAGATCATCAAAACAGATTCACTATTGTCAACTTCCATGTAACTTCAAAGACTGCAGTTTTCATTTCAGAGCTGAGAAAGAGCTTCCTTCCCTTCAAGCCTGTCTGCTCTTTATCTCTCTATAGCAGCCTATAGACATCCTGTCTCCTTAAAACTGTGTTGTAGTCAGATCTTTAGACTATCTCAGTACAACAGCATTGCTGTTACACAAGGCTAACCTGTTTGTCTAGGTTCCTTCTGTAGCTAGGGTGACAGATGTTCTCTGCAGGTCCCAAATTCTCCGTTGTTCTGAGAGGGAATCTTGAGAACTAATTTAGGTTAGATGTTTTACTTGTATATAGGTAAAGTGATAAAAATCCAGTAACAAAATACTATTTTGAGTACTAAACAGTTTCTGCACCATTCAAGGATAGTAATTTTCAAAACAATATAAGCATGTGTGTTGATTTTTAGAGCACTCAAAAAATGTCTGTTAAATTAGAAGCTCATCTCAGTTTAACTGTGGTGTCACTCCACTAATTTAAAGTCATAAAATAAGCAATGTTTACCTTCAAGTCTTCTCATATTGGAAAAAAAAATAACCAAATACATCCTGTATGTACACACTAGTCATCTGAAAATACATATTATTTCTCTGGTCAGATGTTAGTTACACATATTCTTTTTTGTATTGTATGCATTATTTATAAGAAAAAAAACTTGAGAGCTTGGCTACTGGGTAAATTTGTATTGTCACATGCATGATAATTTTTAAAACCTATACTATTTACTGGATAGACCTGCTAGACTGCTCCACTGAATAAACAGAAATCTTGGCACAGTCAACAGTTTTGCAAATACATGTTATTTACATAATCCTTTTCACAGAAGTATGCCCAATATTTTAAAGATGTATTTATGAATAGTGCTAATTAGAAAGGCAATTTATCTTCTAATGGACCCTAAAAGTGATTATGGTTTTCTCAGTTGTTCATTCTTTGTTTATAGATTGTGGCTCAAGAGATTTTTGGGAGTATCTCTCTTGTCAGTGCAGGTGTAGTGCTAGAAGTCCATGTGTGTTGTTTTCTGGGGTGTTAAATCATGTTTCCTCCACTTTAAAGGTCTGCATTACATTAGTTTCAATATCAAAGAACTTTTGATTTACATACGTTGTGAAAATGTTTGAAAGCAGTACTCTCCAATTCTCCCTGTTTTTCTTTAAGTTATTTCTGTGACAAATGTGGATGTTAAATCTCAAACTTCTAGAAAAGTTTCATATTGAGTTATACCTCCCAAAATGCAGATTTTTGTACTTGAACTGCTGATTAATGAAGCTATGATATATGTGACTAAAGTCATATTCTTTGATATGGTAATTTTGATGAAGCTCAACAGTATGTAAGCTTTTGGGTTTTATTTTTACTTTTTTGTCATGTATTCTTTGTTCTGCCTTGCACTGTATTGATTAAAGTCTATATTAAATGTCTGGAAAATCCAATTACTGTATTTATTTTATGTAATGAATATGCAATAGATCATTTAAGATTTGATGGGTTGTAGTTTCTATTAACAAAAAAGGAAAAAGAAAAAAAAATATGGAAGGTGACATTAGTTTGTGCCCCTATATTTGAACCTGCTTTGAGAAGAGCTAACTTACTTTCAAGGTTCTGGCTTTGCCTTGCTTTTATCATGGCAGCTGAGCATGCTCCCTACTAGGAGTCAGTAGATAGTGAGGAGTGAGGCCTGAACAAGTTGTGTGCACATTTATGCAGATTGCCTAAGGAAAAACTTGCAGTGGTTGCTGTCACCCTGTTGTTATCTGAGAGAATGATCGTTCTGACAGAGACAATTGCTGCCCCAACATTTCTGTTGATGTAAAGATTGATTCTGCCCTTAGGCATGATTTTGAGGTCTCAGTGGAGCTCCTGAAGCTTTTTCTTTTCCTTTGTACATACTTGCTTCACTTCTTTCATGATTGGCATTAGTAAACATATTTCAAAACGCAGAATTAAAATTATGGACAAAGGCTGTTGCTAGGTATTGTATCTCTTCAGATTGACCTTACTCTGAGGCCAGTGTGTGAATATATTTTCAGAAAAAGACTATGGAAAATAAATACTAGGGACAGCTTTCAAGCAGGATCTGGTGTTGAAGTATTGTTACCATCACTCTGTAGGTTATTATCAGCAGGTCAACATGTATTTTTATTTGGGGAAGATTCTAGAACATGATTTTTTAAGAATGGGGTTTTTATATGATAAAGCTTGAGTTCCACTTCCCAAGGATATACATTAGTCCTTAGATAATCAGAATGCTGGGAATTATTTGGTAGGACAGCTGAAGAAAACATCTGTAATCCCTTCTGACAACCTAACTTATTTAGTATTTTTAAAGTTAATTAGATATTTCTGATTATAATAATCTTCAGAATTTCCTAGCACAAAACAAATCTATTCTTGAAGAATTCTGTAGTAGCTTATTATTTATTATATTCAACTTCTCTACAGGATGGGTTTTCGGGTTTTGTAAAAGAAGCTGGATATTAGTGCCAGAGGCCAGCCGATAATGAGATGACTTATACCACAACTAGAAGGGGCTATTAGAAAAATGAATTTTTAAGATGTCAAATGCAGTATATATACAGATAAAATTAACAAAAAGATAGCATGTCATTTCTCCTATGTTATTTTTGTATTGCTATGATTTATTTCTGCAAGCAATAGTTGCTTGAAAAGAACGCAGTTACTCCCTGAGTCGTGACAATGATTGAGAGGTGGTTGAGCATCCACCTGCTTGAGTAGGCCTGTTTTGTCACCAAATGCATGCTTCTGTAATCTACAAACCAAATGTAAGACAGTAAAATTTATTCAAGCAAGAAATACAAGTTTACCTCTCTCTGATCAGGTTTCCCAACAATTCATCATTTTAATGTATGCTTTGCCTCGGCGTAAAAACCTACTTACAGGGCTTTAACTTACTCTGATATGACATCCTGAACAAAGTAACACTGCTTAGAGAACAAGTCCTGCTGCAGTTAACACTACAGTTAACCTGACGAATTCTAATTCTGAAAATAATTTACTGAAAATGACCTGTCATAGTATCACCAACTTAATGGAGAGACGGGGAGAGTGAAATTCCCCTCAGGACACAGCTGCAGAATCAAACAAAGGTCACAGGGTCACATTTCAATATCGAGCTTGTTTTCACTTGTGTTCTTTGTAGTTTATGAAATTCTGACTTTGTTATTTAGTATGTTTGATATATTGATTAGTAAAAGTTCTGTTAGTTCACAGCCCTGGAAAAGCACACTAAGGCTAGAAATAAACATCTCTTGTATCTTATCTGCTGTATTAAAAATAATCCTTTAGACACAATTTGTTATTGTTTGTCTTTCCCTGCTGGAAGGAAGTCACGCAGATCTTCAAATTCGATTTCATATGAGTAAATAGACGAATGTTTTATGTTGAGCATAGGAGACTATTTGTTCCTGTTGGAGCCCAGTACTCTGTGACCATTTTCTTTTAGATAGTGTGGAAGGTTTAGTGATTAATAAAAAATTTACTTATTTGGAGTCTTACGATGTTTCACAGGATTTTGAGTTAGCAGAGCAATACAACAATACACATAAATAACAATGCCAGGACAAACTACATTTTGCAGAGTATAGCAATTTTAATTTGAATCACAATGTGAATATGATTCTCATTACCAGTCTGCATAATATACTCACTGTCGTGACTCTGGGCATCCCCAGTAGCCAGAAAGGAATACATGGAGTGAGAAGTCAGCTCAAGCCCATTGCTACATCCAAAGCTTTTTTTGTTCATTGTTCCATTATTTTATACTCTATGTTTGGTGGAGGTGCGTATAAACCCCCTATGCTGGTCTGGCACATACAGGAAGACATTTGCTCTCTTTTGATTAACTCAGGGATGAACAGTGACACAACTGGTTGGTTCACTCAATTGACATAACCAGGTGATCCACTAAACTGATTGCAGCTGGCTGATCCACCTAGCTGATACAGCCATTTCTCTAGACCAAAGCCATCCTCTGTGTCTCTTTGAATGGAGCTACATTCAGTTCTCTTTGCAGCACCTGTCACCACTGACTCCCTACATCCATCCATGAGTCTCAGGAGCACATTGCCCATGGCCATCTCCTCTAAGCCTTCTTCCATTGTAGTGGTTCTCTTATTGATCACAGTTCCTCAAAATGATATACAATTATAATTTAATATTTGTCTACCACCTGAGGAAAGTCTTGGTGGCACCTTTGCAAGAAATCCTTCCTTCTACAAGTCGAGCTGTATCTCTAGTGTAGCTGATGGTTCTCTGCACACATGAAGACAACCAGGTGTCCCATGCAGTGAATTGCAGTGATAGTTCATTGCAAGAGACAGTTAGGACAAGAGTTAGAACAAGCTGGTCCTAACTGCCAGAATGACGGCGATGTGGATGTGGATGTTGAGTGTAACACAGATCAGAGTAAAAAGAGATGGCGATTTTTTTTTTTTCTGAATTCAGGTCAGTCTGCCAAATTGTTTTGTCAGAAGGGTTTCCTACAAGATTCACAAAATCAGCAAAGGTATTCTTGTATTCTTTGTATCTAAAACCAGGTGCAGAACATAGCCAAGATACAGAAGAGTCACGTGTATATTTCCACTTGTTTGATTTTATTATTTTATTGGTCCATGCTTGGACTAACAACCGCTGTACAAAGTAGCATAGTTTAATTTAGTCTTTCATCTTCGTTTCATCACAGTTTTGATTGACAGTAAGTAAAAAATTAGCATGTTTGGACTTTTTTCTTATACTTACATGTTTTTTCTATATCCCAGGATAATATTACAAATACCCAGACAACAGTTAAACATAAGCTCTATGAAATTTTGGTTCAATGAATGGCAATAAATTCACCAGTGAGATAAAATGTATTAATAGAGTTCCTTAGCAGTCCTGAAAACTGTGTTTTCTCACATCTTTCAGTAGTATCCTAGCTAAGCACAGAAAAGTAGACTCCTTCTGCCATTTTTAAAAACAATACCTAAATCTATCATGTTACAGTAGCTGGAGAGAAGCAAAGTACTTCAAGTGCAACCATATTGTGGTCACATGTAGTTTCCTTACTCTAGACCATTTTTGGATTTCAAAGTTAAGGCTTTGGTTTTTATTTTTTATGTAGTGCAAGAAATTATGTCTATATATACCAGTTCAGAAAATGTATTTTCCATCCAGAAAAGGAAAAAATTAAATCACAATTACAGGCTGGAAGGAACATATCCTAGTTAAGGATGCAAAGCCAATATTGTGAATTCTTTTATTAGAATTTGAAAGGTAAATTTATATTGAAAGAATGAAAGAGCATTCTTGGGAAAATTCAGAATGCTGCATTTTAGCTTTCCTGAAATTGTATGTTTATCAAGTCTTAAGGCATGGAATTTTGATAAAATATTTTCATGGGAAAATTAATCAGTTTGTCAGAAGGCTAATTGTTTTGACAGTTCCATAATAGGTTTTCAATCTGTACACTAAATATTATTTTATTACTTTGATTGACTATTTATCTGGTATTCATAAGAATGACAGTAGCAGTAATATTCTGTAAGCTTTTTTATTCAAAGTATTGTTTTTAACAAGTACTTGTTAAATACTTTAAAGAAATTTGTATTTATCAGAGCCACAGCAGAACAAAATCTCCTTTAATATGCTGAAATTTTCATAAATACATATGAACATGTAGTTAGTCACAGACTTGGGAAAAGATAAATAATAGAAAATCATATCAAAAGTACCCAGAAGTGATATTTTTTATTAAAAACTTAGTGAACTAACACACATTTTTGGAAAAAAAGTTATTATTTAATGTTTATAATTATTAATAATCTGTGAGCCAAATATTTATATGATAACTTCTAAAACATTCCAAATTCTGTACTCCAAGCAGATGGCACTAATATACCCATAGCATTTTATACTTTTAAAACCTATTTTAGGGATATAACGTTGGTGGAACGCACTTTTATACTGAACACAGAAATATTTCCTTCTGTTAATTAATCTGTATTCATTCTTTGGTTGACTTTGAATTAAAACATTCCATCCTTCTACTATAATATAGATGAAATGCATTTTTCTTTCTTGGACAAGAATAATTTACAATTTTGGACATCTTGACTGAAATCTTGGCCCTGCTGTGGAGAATGTGGATTTGCTGCTGTGATGCCTGAGCCAGATGCAGCTTGGAAGTCAAAGGCAGCATTTGTAGTAGGGTTGTGGCACATGGCAGACTGGAGACATGTGGTTGCATGGGGGCTCCTGGATAATCCCTTGCTGTGGAAAAGGAGCAGGTGAAAACTAGAGAGGCTGACCATAAGCCTGTAGGGATTCATTTGTACATCCTACCCCATCCTGTCCTTTAGAGGAGAGGTAGGGATCTCTGGAAAGCTCCTCTAATGTCCTGCCTCTGGACTACAGCACACCCAGAGCAGCCTCTGTGTCTGTCTCTCTAGCGTGTGTGGAATTAATCCTGTGGCTTTTAATCCTCTAGTATTTTTGGAGTGCGGTTCATGGCGTCAAGACTGTTGGTACTGTGTCAGCTGTATTGCTTTTGGCTCCAGTTTTAAAATAATGCTTTCTTGCATAATTTTTGTCTGATGCACTGGTTCTTAAACTATGCAGTTAAATAGAAAGAGATTTAATGAAAATGTCAAAATGATCAAAACATTCTCCTCTTAATACTACTTTGTCACAGAAACATTTAATACTGGTGATTTAGTGAACTGCATACAAGGCTAGACTAATCTAGTTCCTCTCCATATCACCCAAAAGTCTTCAGAAAAGGTTAGAATTTGGATTTCAGCATGATGTGTTCCATCTTGCTCTGCACAAGTGCTTGTGTTTCTCACACAGTGAAGAGTGGTATAATAGTCCTTTAACAGGCCTAGATTTGATGCACTCAGGCTGAGTGATGCCAAAAATGAGTGCCCAGGTCTTCTTTAGTTACCATCAGTGTAGAATAAGGAAGCCAATGCACCTTGGTATGATGAGCTTTGTAGCTGACTAGCACATACATACATAAACAGGGTGTTTGTAACGTATGTATATCTCTGCATAGTGCATGTATATATAAAGGTAGCGTGTGCGTATAGGTAGTATGTATATGATGAATGATTCCTAAAGGAACTACCAGATAAGCTTTCTACAGTATTTCAGCATTTCTAATGTGTTTCACATAAGCTTGTGCATTTTCAGGAGGGCTGTCCAGGCAGTATTGATATTGCTCAGCTGTTTGTTTCAGCCCAGACTGTTTCTTGGCTGTCTCAAAGCTTGCACTGGCACAGGTAGTGAACGGGAACCCAAAGCCTATGTGTAGTCATTAAAGACACAAGCACTGGTTGCTTGGAGTTTATTTTAATTCTTTTTATGTATTCTGAGTCTTTTCTTATTACAACATTCACAAGGTCATTGCGATAGCATTATTCGATCTCAATTTGCATCATTACTAATATATTGAAGAAAGGTTTTACAAAATGCTATTACATTTATGTAAAGCTATTTTCCTTTTTTGTTTAAGTAATCGTGTCTGCTTATTTAGAATAATTTTTAGATCTAGGTTTACTTCAGTATTTTGGTGCAGTTACTATTTCTTTACATAAATATATATAAATACGAAAAGATACAATTTACTCTTCCATCTAAAACTAATGCAAGGGAGTAGCATTTTCTGAGTAGAAAGTTACTATCCCAGAAATATTAGAAATCCAAGATGCCCATGCATCTACAAAACAGCAGTAAAGATGAGTGTTCTCTTGTGCTGCAGTGTTGTATACTATAGAAGGATTGCTTTTTTTCTTTTTTTGACTTGAGAAGGTATTGAATCAGTTGAGCTGCAGAATTATTGGTTCATGGTTCATTTAGGTGTCAAAAAACCCCAGAGTTGCACTGAGCTATTAAAAGACAGACCACATTGAAGAAAAGTGCTAAATAATTTTAAATTATACAATCTTAATTCTTCAGAAAACAGTAGATATTTCAAACTTATATTTATATCAGTGTCCTTTTGTTCATGTCTTCATTTCGGATTCCTGCAAGTTCTAAGACACTTTCATTTTTTGTGGAGTGCTTTGGCCAATGATACAGGCTTATTTTGAAGAATCACATCTTTATGCTTTTTGGGTTGGTTTTTTTTTACAGCTTTTATTGAATGACTTTGTGAAATTTCTTTATGAAATGGACATCTGTATACTGTGAGTTTAGGACTGACTATTCCCTGTGGACCTTTTGTATGACAAATTAATATCAATATTCAGCTTTATAAAAGTTAAAGACTCTTGGCAGGAGATGGGAATGTTTTGGCATGTAGACACTGAAAGATGTTTTCTTTCCCTTGTGACTGCATTCTTACCTGTACTATTTGTTTTCTTTCTACTCTTTGTTCTTAAAAAAAACCCCAAACCACTATTAATTGAATAGTTAAAAAAAGATAAAAGGAAAAATGTTGAAATGTATTCTTTTCTACAGATGTCTGTCCTGTATTCTTACCCTTAGTGTGAGTAAGAGGATCTTCTGTTTTTTACTGATTGCTAAAAGGCACAGCCTGGAGTAAGGACATTTTTCATGCTACTTCGTAAGTTACCTATATTACACAAGAGAAATGGAGACCACTCAGTTTTATTCCCAGATCATGGCACAGACTGTAGGTTGTCCCTAATCCTGGGGAAGCCTTTTCTTCCTCCGACCTGCTTTTTTCCCATTTCCAATCCTTCCTCTTTTAGTTTCATTATTCCCTTTGTTTTCCTTTTGCACTGCTCTGTCATGCACTGAAATTTATTTACTGTATTTTTTCAAGAAATCATTTATGAGTCACTCAGAGTAATTATCTGGTGAGTGTTGTCTGGATACAGGCCTCAGGGTTCTGACGTCTCCTGGTGGTTCCTGGATTATCACTTTGTTAAATCATGGAGTTTGGTGCTCCCTTCTGTTTTGCAAGGCATTCATTTCTACAGCAGTTCTGGATATTTTTGTGATAAAAGGGCTTTATGGTATTTCCTGGACAGGCCAGAGCACCACTGTTGAAGATCCAGGGTAGCCCGAGTCCACCAATTGCCTAGAATTAGCTTGCACTCCGAGCTTCTACAACTTGAGAAAGCCAGAAACTTGTAGAATTTCAGGAATTCTTCCTACCTCTTACTGGACCAGTGAGGCTTAGGAATGAAAAACACATAAAAATGCTGGCTTTGGAAAACCCAGAATTACCAAAAAGGTAATAGTCCCTTTTGAAATCTCATTTAATACCCTTCTTGGTTTCTCTGCTTGTTGTAAGTAATATCCTTATAGAAGCTGTTTATCATGGCAATGAAACAGTTTCACTAACATAGTATAACTGCTAATTGCTGTTGCTGTTGCAGCTGCATTAATCTTGCAAAAAATCTTGCATAGGATGCATTATTAAAGTAAATAAAGGTGTCTTTTGGCAAATTTAAAGAAACCCTCGTGTTAAAGGGGCCTATGTTAATTCTCTGGAAGTCATGAGACGTGCTAGGTCTTCTGGATTTTTTTCAAGAAAGAAAATAAGGGTTTAATTTATCTGTTTATAAATATTTACAGTTTTGCAATTACCACCATATGTGGTATCACAAATAAATAATGACTCCATGTCTTTTGTACATATTTTTGTTACTGATATAACTTGCTTCTCTGTAATGAGAATGATGTAGTGATAGGACAAAGGGTAATGGCTTTAAACTTAAAGAGAGGTGGATTTAGATATAAGGAAGAAATTCTTTACTGTGAGGGTGGTGAGACACTGGCACAGGTTGCCCAGGGAAGCTGTGGATGCCCCTTCCCTGGCAGTGTTCAAGGCCAGTTTGGACAGGGCTTTGGGCAACCTGGTCTGGTGGGAGATGTCCCTGCCCATGGCAGGGGATTGGACTGGATGATCTTTAAGATCCTTTCCAACCCAAACCATTCTATGATTCTATGATTATTACTATTTTATTTGAGAATTACTAACTATTCAGTTGTGATCCAGCTGTATAATTTATGATTAATTGTTTGGAGGAAAGAGAAACTAAGTAAAACAACTTTTTTGGTGTGTACCATAATAATTTCTAAGCAGCAATACAATCATATTTTTCTAAAATGAGGATTCCAAGAACATTGTCATGTTTGTACCTAATGCTTGACATACCCAGTTTAAACCAGCAGTTTTTGTTCAGAATTCTTATTCTGAACTAATTTAATTTTACTGCTAAGTTCCTCTAAATAAATTTCAAACTTTCTAACCAAATTACCTATTTCTGTAATTTTTTTAGCCCAGAGTTGCCAGAGTATTTAATTTTTAATTGTAGTCACTATTCAGAGCTCACACTGGCCATTACAAAGGTGTGGTTTAAGTTGGATGATTGGTTTAAAACATTTTATGGTTTTATTTAAATAAATCTTGTTCTGATTTTATTCTTGCTTCACATTTATCATTTGCCTAAGCTGACACAGTTCATATTCTCTATATTTATAAGTAATTAGCTCCATATGTTGTTATACAATGTATTACCAAGGTGGACATATTAACGTTATAGCTATATGTCACAATCATTTTATCCCTAAATATTGTAAAAATATAAAAAGTCTTATTAAGCTTATTGAGGTTATTTGCATACAGAATTATTCATATTCGTAACTTCATATACCAATACAGCCTATATATAGAACATATGCTATGAAAAAAGTTGCCTATTTACAGGTATAAAAGGGCTGATGTCCAACAGGGTGTGAGGGAGAATTGTTATCAGGAGAACCTGGTAGACTTCCACTGTATCTGAAACCACCATACAGTTTGTAATGTCAATATTCTGCAAAGGAACACTATGTGTTAAAATCCTTCTGTTTTATTTCCAGAAGCCTCATATAAAGTATACTATAGTCAGACTCAGTATTTCTTATCTGTTGGTGTCTTGCTTCTACCATCTTCTTTTACAAAACTATTTTTACCTTAATAAGTATCAGTGGCTGCCACTGAGTGACTCTTTGATGTGCAGTCAATCACAGATGAGAATAAAATTGCGTAAGAGACCATAATTTCCTGTCTGATCATAATCTCCTTCGAAAGAATTGACAAATAGCCTGGCACAAGTAGTGATTGGTTGCAGCTGTGTGCCTGTTTTATCAGAAAGACCGAAAGGAAGGAAATCTTGAGAAGTACTGAGGTGTTTATGAAGCTGAGATGAATCATCTTCTGGGCATACTCATAATTAGAATGAGGAACTTGAGGGATTTTTTCAGCAAAAAAAAAGAAGACTGCCTGTTCTTTCAGGCCTCAAAATACGTTTTGAAAATGAGCAAATCCCATAGAAGATTATGTCACTCTTCCAGCATCATTCTTCCTGGCAATGGGAACAATGGAAATACAGCACACAGCCCAAAATAACTTAGTACAGGCCTACTATGTTTTCTTCAGAGAGCTGAAAGACTTGGTCAGCCTTTAAATCCTAAGTTAAGATAGAGTCACAGAATCACAGAATATTAGGAGTT
>NW_010162116.1:6560-6793 GCF_000695765.1 Mesitornis unicolor | reverse complement strand
ACAAGTTTCCATTCCTGTTGGTCCCTATTCTGTAAGTCCTTACGTTTGCCAAGGTCAGCCTGGCGTAGAGAGACTAGGGTGGCTTGTGCCTCGCTCTCATGAGCTTTTTCTGCCTGTTGGGTCTGCCTTAGGGAAGGGAGGGACCGGCTCCAATCGTCAATCTCTTCCTCACACTCCCTAATCGTTCTCAGCCTACTTACCTCCTCCCTGAGTTTCACCACTATGCAGATGAG
>NW_010162116.1:3496-6241 GCF_000695765.1 Mesitornis unicolor | reverse complement strand
GTCCCCGCTACCCGCCATCAGGAGCTCAGGTTTCCCCTCAGTGAGGGGGGGGCTGGGGCACCCTCTCTCTCCCTGCGCTTTTTGCATTCGCGCTCAATTGTTTGTTTTCCTACAGTTAGGTGGTTTTTGTCACTTCAGCAGCATCCCCCGGCGTGGTCCTCCGCTCTGGATCTCTTCGCCTCGGTGACTGCCGAAGAAACGGCGGCACACTGGGTTTTAAATTGCCGCTGTCACTCTTGTCCCCGCCCACGGGGAGTCACCGCTGACCGCCGTCAGGATGACGGTGATGGAGCACTGGAACAGTGCTGCCCAGAGAGATTGTGGAGTCTCCTTGTCTGGAGACATTCAAAACCTGTCTGGACGTGTTCCTGTGTGACCTAGTCTAGGTGATCCTGCTCTTGGCAGGGGGGTTGGACTAGATGATCTTTCGAGGTTCCTTCCAACTCCTAACATTCTGTGATTCTGTGGTAAGTTATTTTGCTTTTATTTTATTTGGGTTCTTTTTTAGGATTGAGGTAAGTTTTTTAGACAGTTTTATAAAAGTGAAGTTTGTTTAAAAGCATAGAATCATAGCATGTGTCATGTTAGAAGGGACCTTTAAAGGTCATCTAGTCCAACGCCCCTGCAGCAAGCAGGGACATCTTTAACTAGATCAGGTTGCTCAGAGCCCCATCAAACCTGACCTTTAATGTCTCCAGAGATGGGGTCTCCACCACCTCTCTGGAAAACCTGTTCCATTGTTTCGCAACCCTCATAGTGAAGAACTTCTTCCTAATGCCTAATCTAATTCTGCCGTGCTGTAGTTTAATACCACTGGCCCGTGTCCTATTATTACACGCCCTTGTACACAGTCCCTCCCCAGCTTTCTTGTAAGCCCCTTTCAGGTACTGGAAGGCTGCAGGTACTGGAAGTTCTCCCCGCAGCCTTCTCTTCTCCAGACTGAACAGCCCCAAATCTCTCAGCCTGTCTTTGTAGGAGAGGTGCTCCAGCCCTCGGATCATTTTTGTGGCCCTTCTCAGGACCAACTCCAGCAGTTCCATGTCCTTTTTGTATTGAGGGCTCCAAAGCTGGACACAGTACTTCAGGTGAGGTCTCACCAGAGCAGAGTAAGCGGGGCAGAATCGCCTCTCTCTATCTTCTAGCCATGCTTCTTTCAATGCAGCCCAGGATGCAATTAGCCTGGTCTGCGAGCGCGCATCGTTGGCTCATGTCCAGCTTTTCATCCACCAATACCCCCAAGTCCTTTTCCACAGGGCTGCTTTCTGTCACATCATCCCTTAGCCTGTACTGATAAAGAGGATTGCCCCTACCGAGGCGCAGGACCTCACACTTGGCCTTGTTGAACCTCATGAGGTTCACATGGGCCCACCTCTTCAGTTTGTCCTGGTCCCTCTGGATGACATCATGTCCTTTTGGCATGTCAACTGTACCACTCAGTTTGGCGTCATCTGCAAACTTGCTGAGAGTGCACTTGATCCCACTGTCTTTGTCATTGATGAGGATATTAAACAGCACTGGTCCCAGGATGGACCCTCGAGGGACACCACTTGTCACCCATCTCCATCTGGATATCAAGCCATTGACCACTACCCTCTGGATGCGACCATCCAGACCAATTCCTTACCCACCGTGTGGTCCACTCATCAAATCTATATCTTTCCAACTTAGAGAGAAGGTTATTGTGGGGAACTTTCTAGAAGGATCTGTTCCATGACCTTCCCAGGCACAGAGGTGAGGCTGACAGGTTGGTAGTTCCAAGAGTCCTCCTTTCTAACCTTCTTAAAAATGGTTGTGATGTTTCCCTTCTTCCAGTCACCTGGGACTTCACTCAACTGCCATGACTTCTCAAATATCATGGAGAGGGGTTTGGCAACTAGATCAGCCAAGTCCCTCAGGACTCTGGGATGCATCTCATCAGGTCCCATAGACTTTTGTATGTTCAAATACCTCAGATGATCACGAACCCTGTCTTCACTTATGGTGGGAGGGACAATGTCTCCCTGGTCCCCATCTTGCAATCCTTCAACTCGGGAGGTGTAAGGAGAGAGGATGCCAGTGAAGACTGAGACAAAAAAGTTGTTGAGAACCTTCAGCTCATCTGTTGTTAGCAGTTCACCACTGTTGCTCATCAGGGAGGGGACACTTTCTTTGACCTTCAATTTCTGGTTGACACACCTGTAGAACCTGCTCTTGTTTTTCTTGGCATCCTTAGGACAGTGAACGGCACCAGCACATGATGCCTCTAATCTTGACATCCCTTATGAGCTCGCTCACGTTGGTGACCATCAGGTCCAGTATTGCATCCCCTCAGGAAGGGCTGTCTATTTCTTGGCTTAAGAAGTTATCCTCAATGCACTCCAGGAGTCTCCTGGATTGCCTACAGCTTGCAGTGTTACTTTTCCAGCTGGTGCTGGGGTGGCTGAAATCCCTCAGCAGGATGTGATGCCTCCTGTAACTGGAGTAGGAACTCTTTGTCAGTAGGTTCCCCTTGATCGGGTGGCCTGTAGTAGACACCAACCACAAGACCTCTGTCTCTAATGCCTACCCATAAGCTTTAAACTTGTTCTTGACCATTCTTTAGAGACATCTCTTCACATTCTGTCCATTGCTTAACATAGAGGACAACACCCCCACCTCTCCTTCCTCACCTGTCCCTTCTGAACAGCTTGTAGCCATCGATAGGCACAGTCCAGTCATGGGATTCATCCCACCAAGTTTCACTAATGGCTAATTAGTGGTAGGCTT
>NW_010162116.1:0-3470 GCF_000695765.1 Mesitornis unicolor | reverse complement strand
AGCACAGTAGCTTCCAGTTCCTCCTGTTTGTTGCCCATGCTGCATGCATTCGCATAGAGGCACTTCAGATGGGCTATTGGCCATGTCACCTTTTTAGAGGAACACCCCTTAATTCCCTTAAGGTGTTTCCCTGTTGGCTCCTACTATCTCAGGAGTCCCTGAGTTTTTTCTGTAAGACTTTGACTGTGCTGCAGTGTGCTCAGCACACCAGCATCTGACTATTTGAAAAGGGATTTATTTAGTTTTGTAGAATTGCTATTAAAGAAGAGCAACAGAATTAAATAATTAGATATCTCATTACAGAATGTTTTGATGAAATTAAACCTTGAGATAAAGTGAATTATTTTGATAAATACAAATAATAATATGTAGTTACTTTGGAGAAACATATATGTATGTTTGGAGACCTATGTGTGTATTGTAAAGCAGAACTGACTTATTTAATTAAATTACATAGAACAGAGGCAAGATTGAAGGGCTGGGTCACAACCCTTTGACACATTTCAAGTATTACTGATGCGCGGATACAAAACCAAACTCCACAATCTGTAGGATTGTAAAGTGAGTATGTTTTATTCAGCACTGGGCAGCATGGGGGAAGTTCCTCCAAATCGTGCCCACGCCGGACGCTGCAGTTCGCCTCACTTATATGCAGCAAAGTGTTACATATTCATAAGGTTTCCCAATATGCCTATACATATGCATGACCTATCCCCGCTTCGTATTAAAATTAGTTCCAAGAAGTCCTCCTCCTGTCTGCGCTTGCGCAGTGCCTCTTGGTGGTGGCTGTGGAGGGGCGTGGGGGTTGAAGGCAGAGGCTCCTCTTTGTCACCACTAGTAACCTTTTGCTCTTGCGCTGACTCAGTTGTTCTTTGGCTCTTGCCCAAACTGCTAGGTCAGTTTTAGCCGGTTCTGGAGACAGCTCTCTGGTTCTTATCAGCAAGACTCCCTGCTTTACCCAATTTGCGCAGTAACTAGTATGCTTAGTATGCACAACAATTAATAAGTGATAAGCAACACGATGTTTCCCAAGGTTTCTTTAATTCCCTCTTTCATTACAATCTGAATACTCAAGTCCCCAAGGCCAAATTCTTAATGTACTATTTTGACAAGGATAAATTAAATTTTCCTGATTTCTTCATAAGTTATTTCTCACTTAAATAGTATGAATTATATGGACCTCCCATTAATATTGGGTTGGCCAAAAAGTAATTGGGGTTTTTAATAGATGGACATACATGTCTTGAAAAGTAACTAACTTAATTTTAAGCAGCAAATTCATTATGTAACTTGACACCTGACAGTTCAAGCTTGTTTTAGAAAACAGAAGTGCACAATTTCATTAACAATTATTTATTAGATGTCAATTTCAAAATGGAAAATCAAAAGGAACATTTTCATCATATTTTGCAGTATTACTTCCAAAGAGGAAAAAATGCTGTGCAAGCTCATAAAAAGTTACGTGACATGTATGGTGAAGATGCCTTAAAACTATGGCAGTGTCAGAATTGGCTTGCTAAATTTCGGTCTGGAGATTTTGATGTTAAAGATGCACCACGCTCAGGAAGGCCAATCGAAGTTAATAACGACTAAATAAAGGCATTGATCAAATCCAATCGGCGTTTAACGACACAAGAGATTACTGATAATCTTAACGTGTAGAAATCGAGTGTTGCAAACCACTTAAAAGAATTTGGATACCTTAGGAAGCTCAATATTTGGGTATCACATGAGCACAAATAAATTAATCTCACTAAGCGCTTTGACATCTGTGATTCTCTCTTGGAACATGAAGAAATTGCAAAGGTATTGTGTTTCACCATGAGAATGCTAGACCGCATACAAATTTGGTCACTTGACAAAAATGGTTGCAGCTTAGATGGGATGTGTTACCACATCCACCATATTTGCCAAACCTGGCACCATCAGACTACCATTTTTGTTCTTTACAAAACACCTTGAGTGGTAAAACTTTCACTGCTGAGGAGGATATTAAATCATTCTTGGAACTGGTTTTTTTCCAAAAAAGATAAGAACTTTTTTGAGAGCGGAATCATGAAGCTGCCTGAAAGATGGCAAAAGGTAATTGAACAAAATGGACAATATATTGTTTAATACCGTTTTTGTTTCCCATGAAAAAATCACCTTTCATTTACCCAGAAAAAAACACAATTACTTTTTGGCCAACCCAATATTTGGATCTGGGATTATAACCTGCTTCTGTTTAAGCCAATGGCAAAAATGCTGTGGGAGCATGATTTGATCTGTAATTGATGTGGTCGAGTGGTATTACAGTTACATTGGTACTCAGTGTAATTAACATCAAGCAACAACAAAATCTTTAATAATTACTAATGTAAGGTACTATTAAATATTGGTTTTAGAATACTTTATGAGGGAGTGATAAAGCAATTGAAAGATTAATCATAAGGGAACATATTGGAATTTGAAATATAATGAGAGCAATCGTTACAGTTCATTAATTTACATGGAAATACTGATGTTTTCCAGTGGAATTATAAAATGCAAATGAAGTGAAATGACCATTGAAGACATTTTACCGTTATCATAAGATGAAGTTTAATTTGTTTACAGATTCAGTATTGGTCTGTTCCATGTGGAGAATTTAACAAAATAGGGCTTTGAATCCTGCTTGTAAAGTAGCAATTTCAGTTACTGTGATAAAAGTGTTCAGGGAATATGTGGAAAGAGCTAGAGCTTTATTGTTTTGTTAGCTGACTAAAGCAATGATATTAGAACTAATTACATAAATATTAAACCAGTAAGACTTACATAAAACATGTAGCTTACATTTTTGTCTTGACTACTTTACTGATGTACTCTGTCTGAAAGCAGAGTTGAATGCTGCATGCAAAACTACCATTGTTTTGACAGACACTTATATTTGTTGTAGACTTACAAGCTACCTACATTAATTTTACTTGTGCCAGGAACGATGTGTACAGGAAGAAGACTGACCCAAAACAGGAGTTACCAGTGCTAAAACAAGCAGATTATGCCCTCAAATGCCCCAAACTGTAGAAGGCTCATGAAGAAAGGGACATGAACTCTGTAGTTTGTTGGATTTTAAGCTTAGTTCAACACCAGTATCTGGCTGCATGAGACTGTATGAACTTGCAAATGAGTTTTCATTGATTAAATAGAAGATCATACTGATGAACTATGCCCATGGTCTGCATGTGTTTACAAAAAGAAACCTTTCTGCTCTTTATTATTACCAGTTACTATCATTACTAATATTTTCCCTAAATTGTAGTGTTGGACAGACACCAAAATGGCATCACTTTGAGCTGGAGACCATACAGATAGATACAAAGTCATAGTTCTTGTCTTGAAACAGTCTTATTTAGGAGAAAACATGTTGCTTCTGTATTTGCCAGATTTGTGCACTTACTAGTTTGAGTTGATATGATTGATCAAAATGGGATTTTAAAACCTGAAGCACACAA
>NW_010162115.1:10009-20827 GCF_000695765.1 Mesitornis unicolor | reverse complement strand
GCTGGTAACCCTTAAACCATAACAAGATGTATTCTATATAGTTGTACTGGGTTTTCTGTGAGGCGTTTTTGGTTGTGTCTTTGGTAACGGGGGAAGGGCTATGGACATGGCCCTTTAAGAAGCTACCTGAAAAGCTCCCCCTTTGCCTTTGTCAGACACACCTCTGACCAGGGCCAAGCCAATCAGTGCCCCTGCAAATTGATGTATTTAAAGGGGGTGCATGCAGGGCATGCCTCTCTCTCTCTCTCTGGCACCGGCCATGACCAGCATGGCCCCAGGTGCGGGTGGTACGGCCCCGGCCTTGCTCAGCTGGGCTTGGCCAGCGCCAACCACAACTTAAGCTTAAGCCCCACTGCAGCTTCATCCCGAAAAAAGAGAGAGCGCCAGGATTTCCATAACCATCAGAAGAGACTTGCAGTGGAGAAAGGAGTGGGGCCTGAGGAGAACAACTTTGACTGGCCAGATCAAGAGGAAAATTGATAACATAGATGCCTGCATCTTTTTCCTGTTCATATTTTTTGTTTGTGTACCCAAAATGCACACTTTCAAAGTTCTGAATAATATTTTTCCCTAGATTTTATAAAAACATCGTGCTAAAACCCACAGAAGAATCTGATTTAGAAATAACCATTTTTAACATAATCTCTAGTTAAAACCTAACTCCATAAATCAGTAAAATGCATTTTTGCAAAGTTATGATTTAAAAATCTTCCTTGCACTTGGGTTACAAATAACAAATTTATAAATCGAGGCTTGAAATCTGTTCCGTTAAGATCAGCATTATAAACACTTATCCAGTTTGAGGTTGACATTCCGAAAAAGTAGCACTTCAGTACTATGTATCAAGACTCACACAGCAAGATGCTTTAAAACAGACACTTTAAAAAAGCAGCTGTATTTCAGGTGAGCACTCTAACATACTCTGTATACATAAAATGAAGAATAAACCCACTTATAACACTGAATTATTTCCTTTCAAATCTGCAGTGTTTTAGAAAGCTGAGAGCACAGAAAATTTCTTAGTGTACAATGAATTTTAAACAGCACTCACCTAACCCTCAGTGGATATTCAAGCCAGAAAAGAAATAGGTTCAGGACAATCTCCTATTTAATTTGTTCAAAGGCTTGCTGTTGTTTAGGACCCCATTTTAAATCATTCTTATTCTGACTCACTTGATGGAGGGGGCTTACAATCTGAATGTAATTTGTAATGTGCATTTTCCGAAAACCTACAGTGCCTAAGAAGAACTGTGTCTCCGTTTTGTTAGTTTGTGGAGACATTGCTGTTATTTTGTTAATAACGTCCATTGGGAACTGATGACAACACAGAAGATAGGGCACAATGGAGAAACTGTGATTCTAGCTGTTGCTTTGGTACAGAAATGGTCTGTTGAACAATCCAACTGTGACAACATCCATGTAACCTGCCTCAAATTATATGATACGCTGCTGCATCTCTTCCATTGCCTTTACTCTGTATCTGGGTTAATAGATTGATGATCTCAAAACTGTGTCACTTTAAGTTCATTCATACTGTGGGGGAAAGGCTGTGTCAGGTGTCATCTCTGCCATGTAATAAACAGTGAAGGGGTTATAAACTGAAACTTCTGTACGTTAGTTAGCCACCTGATTTCTTTCTCATCATCCTTTCTAGGTTACTGAGAGTAGCTGCACACCTGCTTTCATCTCAGGTACCAGCACTATTCAGGGACTATTGCAGCGACAGGAGAATAGAAAGGTAAAACTTGTGTTCTTTTCATACAGGTGTTCGTGAATATGTTGATTTTTGTTGATCACCTATATCTGTGTCTATGAACAGACAGAATCTTTCCTGCCTCTATCCTGTTTTATGTAATATGAAATGCAATGAAATGTTATCAGAGGCAGAATTCTGTTAATACTTTAACATGAATGCTGGTGGGACTGCAAGTGATATTTTCAGAATAAGGTGCTTATCCTCGCCTTATTAAACTCAATCCGCTAGGTGAATTTTATGTGAAAACTGTAGTTATAGTTAGAAAAGTGATTGTCAATGTGGAACTCATTATTCAACATATTGACTATTCTTTGTGTAAATCATGACTACTTTCCTATCAAAAGTAGGTTTTTATAATAGCTAACACTAGAGCATTAACTCAGCTAAGGAAGACGTTGGATTATATTCCATTTCATGTAGATGTTATTTTTGTTGATATTATACTTCATTCTGATTCAAAAATTCTTATTACAGTTGATTAGAGTTCAGGAAAAAAGAGACAGAATACACCAAATTTCTAATTTCAGATTGAATTAATTGGTCTGGCAAGAAGGAAAATAAAACAAACCAAACCAAAAGAAACTCTAAAACCTGATTGTTTTTATACTGAACAAACATCAAGAGAAAAAACTGAGTGAGAGTCATGAAAGAACCCTGCACTCTCACACACTGTTAATGCAGTCACTATCTAAAACACAGTCTCATCTCTAGGTCAAAATAAGATTAAGAATGTTTTATCTAAATTCCCCAATGTTAAATCCCTAATTTCACCTATAGGTTACATCTACAGTACTAGAAATGAGCCAGTAACCTGTTTTCATAAAATGCACTACTTTCTCCCTCTCTCTGTGCTTCCTATCTAGGAAAAAATAGGTGGTGTCATTCATACTACTTAGTAACCATGGGATTTGGCCCATAATAACCTCCAAATTATGCTCAGGTAGTGTCTGGGAGAGAGCTCATTGACATGAGCCAAAATTATGCCAGAGATTAGATGGGGAGAAATGAGCTGGGGATCTATATATACAACTTTATCAAATGTTAAATTAAATTAAACGGAACCATTTTTATCTGCAGATTAAGTCTCAGTGACATCAAAAGATTAAAATCTTCTGAAAACTTTATTTAAAATTGAAGCAAAATCTCTTATTTAATAAAAAAGTCCACCATATAACTGAAAGTATTAGGGATCGATGTCCAGCACTAAATGGAATGAGGAAGCAAGGAAAAAGAAAGACTGACAAAATGCTAAGCATTTTCTCATCAAAATTCACTCTGAATGGCTAAAGCAAAAAATCCTAACCAATAACATTAGAAAAATTAGGATAACTAACTGAAACAAATTTTCCTTCTGTGGATGAAATCTTAGGTGCAGTGACTATATAATGAATAGCACTCTGCTAGTTTAGAAGTGCAAAATACTGTGTTTATGATATGGAGCAGGAACTGATGTTATATGTCCTGTGTCTCTATGTGCACTTAAGAGTCTGGCTGGTGAGTGATTTAGCTCAAGAGTACTGAGAAATTTACCTCCTCTGCCAGTCATCTGCTTCATCCTCTGGTTCATGAACAACTGACTTGGTTGTTAGATAAGATCCTGACAACTAGATTTCACTGCATGGATTAAAGAGAAATTACAACAACAACAAAAGAAAAATCAAAATCAAACTGATCTTTGAAAGGTTATAAGAGAAATTTAAACAACTTGATTCATATGAAGCTTAGCATGGGTGGAGGACATAAACTTAAGGTATGACTTTGCCAGAAGCTCCAAGATATGCCACTTAATTTTGTACAGACTATTTCTTACCTAAAAAGAGCTCCTGTAACTTTATAATAATTTTTTTTCAGCTGAAATAGTACTGCAAAAAACCATGACCATCTTAGTAAAACAATTGTCTTCTTTTTGATTGCAATAACATTTATAATACCAGTGAGGCAATATCTTGGTAGTGTTCAATGCTGCAATGCTCATGCCAAAACTTCAGTCTCTGAAGTACATATTAAAATAATAATATATATTTGTTCTCAAAAGACATTAGTTTTCTAAGCAGTAAATAAGAATAGGTCCATGCTTAATTACATTTATCTGCGTTTGAATACAATAAATTAGTAATAGTAGAGCAATATCTGGAATTCATGTGGCAGAACATTGTTACAAATCATTTATGAAATGTCTTGAAATCTCCTTGTGTCATGAAGTGGCATTATATATCCATTGTTTTTCCTCTGAAATAAGTCAAGGTTCAAACACTGTCAATAAAATAGCATTCACAGCCACTTACCCATCCTTCATGTAATAGCAGACATCATAAATTACCACTTCAAAAAAAGTTCAGATCTATTGCATTGAGTGCCTTACAAAAAAAATTTCAACTTCAGATACGACTGAACAGGTGAACTTCATTTACCCCTACTCTCTGAAATGAGGTGCATTTTTCCTTTTTTTTAAATTTTATTTTAGTGTGTATTTGTGTTCTGAGTTTCTCCGTTTGCTGCTGTTGCTGTATTCTGGGAGAAATACATAATTTTATCTCTGATTCTGTTCTAACGATCATGATATCTGAGACTTGTTCTGTTTTCACTAAAAAGTTACAGTTAAATTTTTCATTTTTTTAAAATGCAATTCTTGAAGGAAATCAAAGCCACTGACTGATAGAGACTTACAAGAAACTTGGTACTCATACATAAAGTACAGAGACTTGCAATAGCTTAGGAAGGAGAACATTAAGAAGCAGACACTCAGTCATTAAACAACAAAAGCATAAATAGCATTTCCAGAAAACATCCGTATAAGAAGGTAATTTTGATATTCCATATTATCCAAAAGCAAAGAACTTCAGAAGATCTCTTGAGTATTCCTCAGAAAGTACTGCAGATTAGTCATTAACAACAGATTTCAAGGTTTGTCGTACCACTAGAATGAATCACTGCTGACTCCTTCTTTGGATTAAAACTTTCTCATTGCTTGTCTTCCATTTGCTGATTTCAGTCTCCAGTGAAGGTTAGTAGCTGATAGTGTTATCCTGGCTGCGGAACAACCTAGTGCCTCTTGCTTGCTTGTGAAGAGAGTATGTTATAGCAGATACTGAAGAGTCCTCACTGTAAGGAGAAGAAATTACATTGGAGGGGAAGCAACTCATCCCTACTGCCATTGCAAAAAGAGTAATCAGATGAGATACTCATTCAACACATTAATTAAACAACAGCCCTTACCCCTTCTATGAAGTAATTAGTTCATGATACTACTGTTGACTACTTCAGAAATACTAGTGCTCTATTCCTGTTGGTCATCTAAACAAGATCATTATCCAATGTCACCAATACTCTTTACTTCCTCTGACATAAGCAGAAGATTCCTTAGGAGTCATACAGCACATAGGAAAGGAAGAAAAACAGACAGCTTAACAATTACTTTCCATTACTTTTCTTGAAGAAAAAAACCTTGGCTATTCACTAGTTTTAGAAGCTCTAGACAATTTGTTAAGTGATTTTCAAACCACTGTAATTTACTACATGCTATTTTCAAATAATAGCCTTCAGAGTTTGTGTTGGAAAGTCAGATATGTAACAGCTTTCCTCTTCTAAACATAGGTAATATGTTTCTGAATAATACATGATTTTTGTTGCTCTTGTCACTTTCATGGCCTTTTGTCTTGGAAAATTTAAGACTTATTCCTCACAGAATGATATTTGGTGACTGTTTTACAAAAATATTAACTCAGATTTGTACATTTTTCTCCAAAAAGCAGGCAGATAGTTTTTAACAATCTGAAGTGCTGATTTTAGACCAGTACACTAGTATTCAGAGCTGATATGATTCACCTATGTTGACAGCGCATTTCAATTCTAGATCAGAGTTGTGCTGATCACAGTTCAATAACTATATTGTTTGAAGATAACTCTCTGAACCAGGCTTATTTTTGGACTAGGCTGAAATGAAGTTCTCGTCAGCTGTGTCTGATTTGGTCTTTAATTTTCCTCATCACCTCAAATTTCTTTGTTTTCCCTTTGACCTGCTACAACCTATCAAAGCCTCTTTGCAGTTTAGGCGTCTTGTGACAGTTAGGATAACATTATCTGATACCATACCATACCATACCATACCATACCCTGCACAACACAGCACCACACTATACTATACCATGTATTTATTTGATTTGATTTGCACGTCCAACTATTATCCATGCAAGTCAGTAGGATTTGGGGTAAATATCTTGTCAAAAGAAATGCCTGTAAAAAGTCAATTTAAAACATGTCTCCTTACTGCCCATCTACTGTTCCCCATTGTGACAAAGATAAAGATTCTGGTCACACCCAGGTAGAGATGTCTTCTTTATTTTGTATCCTACTTAGTACTGTATATATTACACAGAGAGGGACCAGCTTACTGCGTAAGGCAATCAAAGAGAAATACAGGAAGTACAACTCAATTGTTAAAGAACAAAGCTGATATTTATCAGATAAATGGAAGGGAGGTAGAAACCTTCTCAGGCAACAGAAAGAAAAAAAATAAGATTTTTCTGTGACGATAAATCTCAGACCATGCTTCCACAAATATTTTCATTTAGAAGAGTTTTTGAAGTTTCTGAGTTCCATTTCTTTCTTTAGCAGGACTATCAGTACAGAGGAAGGCCTTATCCAAGCCTGACTGCAGTAAACTGAAAATCCTCTACCAACTACAGTAAGCTTTGGAACAAATCCAGACTTAATGATGTATGTTCATAATGCACAGAGTAGAATTTCCCTTTCGTGATAACATCCCATTAGTCAGATCTTGTAAATAATTATAAGGGCCCAAAACATGTAAACAATATTCATAAAACTTTTGGATTCTAACATGTCAAAAAACCATAGATGTTCTGTGCTGTTTCTGAGCTGCAGCCGGAACCGAATCCTCCCCATAGTTCTGAATCAGACACAACCACAGTATGACAGGCCCTTACATCAGTCACTGATGAGAGGCTGTGTGATTAGGGTCATTAGGGCACATGTCTGTCTCACATGAAATTTTATCCTTAGTATCAGAAATAGTAAAAATGTAGGTGCATCAATGACTTAAGTGGAAAATGGACTGAAAGAAGTTTTTCAAATACAGAATTGGGAGCTGGCTACTATCACTAATGTCTTATAAAAAACTTCCCTATTATTTATTTTTGTACTCTTAAATTATGGCTTGGAAGCAGAATATCTGCCAGTGAACTATGGCAAGTAACAGCCCTTTATATTATCTGCTTTGCTAGAGGTCATTTCTAAAAATAATTCTTTAAGAACTTCTGAAAAAGGACAAATCCCATTGATTGCTTGCTTTTAAAACAGGAAAACAAACACCTGAGTAACACAGCTTTTCCACATACAGAATTATTTTCTAGTTCAAACAATACACAATTTTGCTGTACTGATAATTTCTTACAAGAATAGTCAGTGGTCATACATTTTGTTATATAAATTACGATTATATTTTTTAAATCACAACATGCAGTTTAGGATGTTCTTGCAATATAATTTATGCAGATTTTATTAAAGACTCAGACTAGTATCTTTCTAAAGATATGAAATAGTAAAATACACCATAATTTCTAATTATTTTGGGGAACTCTGAATGCTTCATGCCTAAAATTATAATGATACGTTGTTATAGTCATTATGTGAAGATTTGAACTTTGATATGAGTGCATTGAATTATAACTCCCTTCAGTGAGAAATTGTCAGAAAAATATATATTCATGCTATTAAATTTACCATTGATAGAAGAACCACTACAAAATCTGATAATGCAATATTGGCAAATATACCTGCCATCATTAATAACTATAATTTTAAAAAAATCTTCACTTTATTTCAAGTCTGAATCTGTCCTGTTTCAAAATTATCAAGGAAGAACAACATATTGATCTTTACAAAATAGCTCTGCCAGAATGTAGTTGTTGAAGGTCACATTTCAATTAATTTGTTCATTTATAAATATATATTTTTAAAAAATAAAAAAACCAAACAAAACAAACAAAAAACCCACAAACAACAACAACAAAAAAAAAGCGAAGACAAAAGTTGATGACATTTTACAATGCTTTATAGATGTGCAAGATAAAAAAATAGCATGCTAATAACTTTAGATATTATTAGACTGTATGAAGAGTTAGATACAACATCTATAAATCTGCGGTTTTTGGAGGTGGAGTGTGGTTCCTTTTTTGTTTTGTTGGATGGAACATTTAGGCTTCGTCACACATGACATTCAGATACGAATATAAAGAGTTGCACAACAATACTTATTTTCATTTTAGTAAGCAGACTAATGATCGTTTGGCATAAAGTCCTTCACATCAAGGCACAGTAGCACCTTAACTAGTATATAATACCAGGAGGCCACAGTTTATTAGCATTTGGAATGTGAAATTTAATGGGACATTGTCTCCATTTAGGGCTCAGGACAAACTCAAATGAAACCAGGAGCAGGATTTTCTCTCTATCATCCCCCACCTTCCCAGGGGAGGATAAAAAAAAAGGGGATAGAGAAGAGATGCTTCACACAGGATTGGAAGTTAAGACTATAACAAGTTTAATGAAAAACAACAGGGGAAAGGAAAAGGGAATTAATAAGGGACAAAGGATATTTAACTATATACAAAACCCCATCCCAGTAGTCCCAAGTGGAAGTGTCCGAGCAGTGCCTTGTGGCCACTGTAACTCATCACCAGGGACTGCAGTGGTGCCAGGGAGCGGATGGTGGTGGATGCTGCCGAGCACATGGAGGTAGGCCCAGACATCTGGAGATGCAACAAGAGGCAGCCCAGGAAGCAAGGAAAAGCCCAGGAAACTTCCAGCCTCCTCAGATTTTTCAGACTGTGGTCAGAAAGGGGAGGGAACAATACTGCTCTCTGACCCCTCAGGGTCCTACAGATCCCACCTGTCCTTCCCTTTCAGTCTGTTAACCCTTAATCTATAACAGACATAGATTAGGGAAACCACTACAGATTCTTAGGCTGTTTAGCACAGCATGAATTTTTAAGCATGGGGCCCACTGTTTTACTAAATTAAAATGTCTCCCCAGTTCAGGTCCTTTCCAGACAGTAATTTCCCAGTCTGTAATCAGTGTGTATCACCCAGCTTCAGTCCGAGTCATTCAACATGGTCTGACAGCTAGAAGAATGAAAAAAATCATTAACACTATTTGCAAACAATTATCTCCCAAAGTTTTTGTTGTTTTTAGATTTTAAATAAACATTTGTTATAGAAATATACATTAGACATAAGAAATAATTTTCAGAAAGCAGGAACTTCATGAATTTTGACTGGCAGGCTTTTCTCTGCAATTATTATTTTTTGAGATGGGTAGCCATTTTCTCCAGATCATCAACCTGTTCCCATGGGTACAGTGATAGTGAGTTATGATATATACAGCACTTTGTTGGATTCAAGCCAATTGTAAGTTTATTAATAATCCTTGCAGATCTACAGTTTTGCTGACCTTAAAAGAGGCATAAAAGTTATTCTGCCTCCTGGGAGTGTGTTGATAGGCAGTCATGACATCTCTTTTTCCAAGAAAAATAATGTAATATTGGTAATTTGAAGGCTTTCTTTCTCTCATCAGACCAAGTGAAGTATAAATCACGTGTGTGGTAAACACATAAAGGAAAAGTAAAATGACATCTTCCTAAGCAAATTATTTCAAAGCCCAGTTAAAGAATAAGTTTGTGAGTAATAACCAAGGACAAGAGAAAAAAAATACCGTAAACACAGATACAAAAGCAATTTAAACATTTTAAGTTTAACATATTCAAGGCTCATTTCCAAGGCTAAAATATGGGTTTTTTTTAAAAAACTTCAAATAAGTAGGGATGCTACCAGTGTTAAAGACATGATGAAATATAATTTAAAAAAAAACCCACAAAACCACAGGTTTGGATCCAAGGGAATAAAAAAGCAAAACCAAAACAAAACCAAAGCAAAAGCAAAACAAAACAAGAAAACAACCTTCCCCCAAAAAAAGCCCCCAACAAAACCAAAAAAATCTCCCACTTTTTGTACTGTGTATTTATAGAGAAACGGCTATGTATCTTGTTCTCCAGAGAATCCGGCACTTTGCCATTGATATATCACTTCCTAAGTAAGCAAAAGTAAAGGATAGATGCTAGGTGACATAAAGAGCTGAAGAAAAGGAACATATAACTACAGAAGAGTTCTTGAGGAAAATATAAACAAGATAAAGTTCAAGGACATGTGATCACAAAAGCTTAGACAGCTAAAAGCAAAGACTGGTAGCAATGGAAAATTAATATTCTCAAAGGTTAGCCCTATGGAGACTAATCATTAAGTACTGGACAAGTTTAGTTAATAAAAATAACCTCCAGTAAATAAAAATTCCTTTTAATTTAATAATTGAAAGTACATAGCACTTTGTCTATAAGCAGCTAAATCTTCTGTTTTTCTGAATTGAAAATATGAGCAAAACCACCATTATTTTGCTAAAAAAATCACAGAGCAATATAAGAAAATCAGTTTAATTATCCTCTCATTTATTACATTAATAAGTAATATTTTGTTGTAAAATGTGTTAATAATGTGAAACAACATTTTTTTAAGACTCAAAACCTGCTGAATATAATAAGAGTAGACAATATATTAAGATTTAATAATGAAAGCATATTTTCCTAAAATGAAAGCATCCAATACCAGAGAACGAGCACCTGTTACTTAATAGTTAGTCACCAAGTCTTCATAAGAGTCTAAAACACATAATGAAGTGTAAGAACACCAAACTTTGGATTTCCAGACAGAACATGATACCCTCACTGCTGGAACAAGAAATCTGAACATTAATGATCTTTTATCAAATGATTTAGCATATCAGGTTATTAAGAATAGTCTTCTGTCATCTTAATCAAAAAGAGTTAATGATACCTGACTCAGCAAACATGACACTGAAAAAAATGATCTGTAGTCAGTCATAGAAATTTATTTCCTGCTATATGGATATATAAGATATATATGTATATTTAGAAGTAGAATTTTAATGAAGCAAATAAAAATATAAGAAGCCACTCTGGAGGAAGACATGA